>NC_135417.1:30887558-30892558 GCF_051991245.1 Festucalex cinctus
AGCGTCATAGTCTAATGTTTGTTCAAGTGTCGTCCTCAAATAGAACTTACGTGATGCACCTTTAATCTTGAGGTTACCTAAGAGCTGTTTGAATGGTTGATTCGACTCGGTAACAGGTGCACTGGCAGAAGGCAAAGAAGGTGCTGGATCCAGTTGGACTGAAAGAACGGTGTTGTCCGACACCTCTGGCTCATTGATGGCTGTCGGCTGACTGTCGTTGGACAATTTGCGCAGCCCATCAAGAACTTTTGTCCAGATGTTGCTGTCAATGGAGGAGTCACCTGACGTGGATGGGGGCTCCTGAGGACTATTTGTGCGGGGAGGTTTCTTTTTGCGAGGTTTTGTTTTCGCAAAGGGTTTCTCCCGTCCACAACCACGGCTGGAGCTATGACTCAACCGCGCAGGTGCACTGCGGCCGTACTGGTGCTGCTGATGAGAACCATTTTGAGGCCGTTGTGCAGGATTTGATGGGGAAGCGGCGATGTCATCGTCGCTTTGCTGTGATTCGGACTGTCGTTCGACCTCGTCTGAACCACCTGCAACATGGTAAACAGAGGATTCCACTGATTTAGCAGCGTTTTCGCGTAAAAACACAAAGGCCTTGGATGCAAGTTCACGTAGCTCTAGGCTACTTAGCGTGCGAGGACAAGTTGTCACACCCAAGAGGCGGCTTGTGTTTGGGTGGAGGTTGTTCAAAAATAGTGTTTTGAATTCTACCTGTTCTTCCATGTTGGGTTCGTTACGATGCCCAAAGTATGCCTTGCGCAGGCGACTATAATACAGGCTGGGTGATTCCTTTCGGCCTTGTTTTACTGACCAGGCAGCAAGAAAGCTCATTGCTGATACTGGGCCATCAAATTCACGAGACAATGCGTGACACAGTGCTCGATAATCATTCAAGATGTGGATCGGCTGGCGGTCGATCCAATCACTTACTTCTCGAGTGGACGTCAATTTCATGAGGTAAATCTTGTCTTCCGTTGTTGCCTGTGGGAATCCCCTCAAATGAAAATCAAGGTCTTTGAGGTACACAGAAGTATTATCAGAGCAATCTTGTTTTGGCTGAAATTTCTGAATGTGCTTGGCAATAGTGTCTAACTCTTTTGTAGACATGCCTGGTTGCGCCACATGATGAGGTGAAGAAGCATCTGCTTGTTGAGCAGGAGAAGGAAGGTTGGCAGCAACTGGAGACACACAAGAAGGCGTGGCGCCTAGCGGGGGTGCCGAAACAAGAAGTGTGCTTCTCGGTAGAAGCACAGAGACAGGTGGGCTTGCTCCTCTCAGTGACACTGCAGAGGGAGGGGGCCCCCGTGTGTGTTGAGCGGCAATTGGAGAAGTGCTTGCCATGGAGCGAGTGGGAACCGGAAGTGGCACAGGTGGCTGAGAAGCAGGTCCAAGATTTGCAGAGGAAGTCTGCTGCACATCAGACAACGTGGCAGCGTCTGAAAAAGGAACAGGTGCGTGCACCACAAGTGGATCAAAATGCAAAGGAGAATTCACCTGAGACAGGTCCTGAACGGGGACCTCCAAAGCAGTGGTTTGGGACGGTGTCAATGGACACCTGGTGTTACCTTGTGGGACTTGCTGCAATTTTGATTCAGCCTGGGATGACTCGTCATCCCGGCCAGTGTTGAAGGATGGATGCTGCAATCGCCGGAGTTTTTCTTCCATTGCCATCAACTGAGATTTCAAGCGAAACGTCTGCCTTTTTCCTTCAATGCGTTCATTTTTCAAAAGTCTAATCTTTTGAGTTAATTCCGCAATTTCATCATTCGCGAGAGCTAGCAAGTACTTGTCAAATTCATGCTCAGTTTGGAGATCAATCCAATGGGCTTCAGTGGGCTGATTTGATAGTTCTACAATACATTCTTTTAGCTCACGAATTTCAGATGTGGCATTATGCCAATTTTGTTCATGCGTGCGGGCAGTTTGTGTACTCACTTTAAGTTCCTGTGTCAATTTTGTAACTTGGTTTCCCAAGTCCACGCGGTCAGATTCATGCAACCATGCTTCCAACTCGGTTAGCTTGCTGCTAACTTGGGCGTGAATTTGCTGTTCTGCTGTCAGAACGCTTTTCACTTGTTCAAGCTCATGGTCACTCAATTTCCACCTAGCCACTAAATTCACCATTAGTCGGCTGAGGATTTGTGCCATATCTTCGTGGGTTAACGACCCTTGTTGAGCGTCGCAGACGAGTTGCGCAATGTTGGTGTCAAGAATCTCTGCGCTAGCGCTGGCTGTCGCGTCGGCATAGCCTAGAATGAGATTGTTAGTCACGGTCGCAAGGGCATTTTCCAAAGCATCCATTGTTAAAAGTAGCGTTATGATATCAAAGGTATGCGTAAGCTCACTTTACTCAATTTGGAAGGACTAATTGTTAGCCAATTAGACAATGCTGAAAATGCTTAAAGATTAGCTTTTTAGGCTCAATTAGTTGATTCAAAATGTTTTACCAAAATTATTAAGGCACAGATTAAAGGATGGTATCCAAATATGTTACCAATTATTTTAAATGGCAATGCATTAAATAATTGAGGACCCTCAACAAAGTATTGTGTTAAGCAATTTAGTCTGCTAAATTACTATTAACCACAGCATACATTTGAGGTTACAGGTTTTAGGAAACAAAAGTCTACTAAGGACAGTCACATTAAATTAAAATTACATTTAATTCAATAGAGGTTTCCAAGAGTGCCTAAAAATTGGGTAAACACTTTTACTACAACGAGAAAAGCTATACACTACTGGTTGAGTATTGCTTTTAATTAAAACAAAATTAAGTACTTGAAAATGGTGGTTAATTATTTAAGCAAACTCTTTGGTAAGTCAATAATTAAAGTTATCAAGCGTTTTAATTTTGTTAGCAAAAGTTCCTCGACTGCGGTACCGTGAATAGCCACAGGAGGACGCCGTCGGCGTTTAAAACGCAACGAGGCTCCTGTGTGTAGTATAGAGTCGTACTTTTGTTCGATCAATAAAGTTTTATGACTTTACCGCATAGACAAAACAACTCCGTCGCTCGTAAGTGACACAGAATGTGTCTTAAAACGAGTGTTTAAATACCTTGCACAAGTTTTAAAATCGTAGCACTTGGCAAGCAAAGTTGTTAGCAAGACGCAGCTAACGTAAACTTTGTCAATGAATGGCACGTCACCGGAAGTTGCGCGTGCGTATGTCGCCAGCTGTCAATCTGTCAAACACGTTAAATTCACTCCTTACGGATAATCGCGCGTGTTGTTATGCGCGGCACTGACGCCGAATTATCAAGAAGACACTAATAATTATAATTTAAATAAATCAAGGAGCGGAATCCACGGAAACGTTTTAATTCCCACGGGTTTATATCGCGATACTAGTATCCTGTAAGGACTCGCTTTGAGGGGAAAGAGAAAACTACTACTTCCTGAAAGACGGTGTTAATTCATTAAACACGACGGAATTAATGAAGATTAAAAAGTGCAAAACGTACAAAAATATTAACCCTAAACTCAATGTTAACACTTGGTGAAACAGGAGTAGGAAAAATATTATAATGTAACGTTTGAGAGTGGCGAAGACACGTGATGTTAAATTGTCTTAAATCCAGTAAGAACCATAGGTTAGGACGGTACAGTAGTAATTTAAATCCCTCGATTAGTTTCAAATCACGGTAACTTGATTATTTAAATTATAAAGTGCTTTGAATGCGATGTTGAAGAAGGCAGACAGTAGGCTCACGGGGGGAGAGGGGGGCTGCGATGTGTCCCTCTTCACACGTGAGTTGCTAGAAAGCAGGAATCAACTATAGTAGCTGTAGTTTGGCAGCTGGCCGTGTAGCAATATGAGTATTAAGCAAACAGTACACTTTAGTGTTAATCAGATGGAAATCTAATTTCAACAATTTAAGCGAACTGTATAACTAGTTGTTCAGTGCTACAATTTGGCAGAGACTGGGCTCTCAGTGGGGGGTCACGTGGTGAAACGTGATCCTCTCTTGGAGGCCACAGCCAAATGAGGAGCGACTTGGAAGTCTGGCCGTTGGGCCCGCCCCTCAAATTAGTTTATTGGTCGACTGGTTTCAAGGGGTGGTTACCTGAATCCCAGTTGAGTTAAGGATACGCCTCCAAAGATGGCGGATCTTAACACGTGTGTTTTACACAAAAGGCTAGCAGTTTTAGCACCATGTGCCTTACGCTAAACCCAACAAAAGGGAGTCAACTTAACACCTTGAGAAGTGTGCTGTGACTCAAATGGTGGTCTGAATGCAGAATTTCGTGTACTAGACTATTTCCTCAGCCTAAAGGCTTGTAACGTAATCAGGTAGCTAAGCTGATTGCGCCACGTGAGGTTTGGAATATATTTTTAACCCAATCAGAATTCGTGACGAGTTAGAAAAAACATTCCCAGGCCTAAAAGTTTTGCATGCAATAGAAAAAATGTGATCGTTACTCTTCCACTTTTGTGTGTGTAACATTCACATAGTCGACAAATTCATTCTCTTCTCAATAACTAGTCGTTAGACTGTTATTTAGCGCTTCAAATACACTGCTTTTATACAGCGGATTGGCTCTGGCATAAAGTTTTAGTTAGGTTGCTATAGAAACGAGCTGAAATTTTCCCAGAAGAACACGCTGCACTAAGCTGTTTTTGGATTGTTACATGTGTGTTTCACAAAATATGTAACATAAATTGGCCTCACCAAAGGGGCACCATTATGTAAGGGAAATCGGTCCAATTAATTATTAAATCAATAATTGTTAATTATTAAATTAATAATCAATTGGCTCATTAATTGAAGGAGACTCAAACTTAATATTCAAATTAAGTTGAGCTTGCCTGCGGAGCACCACATCTCTTTTTGATAATTTTATCAGGATAACAGATGAGAACCTCGTTGAATCAGTCATTAAAATGAAGGTTGTGCCCTTACTACAATTTTGTGAGTTCTTTGTTCAGCTTAGAGGTCACTATAAATTGATGAAACACACACACAGTAAACCGGGTTTTGAGTTTTGTGCACG
>NC_135418.1:1302500-1390000 GCF_051991245.1 Festucalex cinctus
ATATGTAAAAATGTTGTAAGAGTCGTTCGTGACTGCTGGGGTTGAATCTGAAAATAAACGGATAAAACTATATAATTTCCCCTTACTGATATAGTTACTATCTGACATTTTTGTTCAATATTTCTGTGAGTAGGGGGAAGCATATGCAGTCAAAGATTCATGGGGAGGTCAAATGTATGTCTGTGCTTGTGTGTGTGTGTGTGCGCGCTAGGCCTATGGCTGCATGAGGGTCAAAGAAGTGTGAGGACAGACGGGCGGCTGAAGAAGTGTGAGGTAGACGGTGGCTATAATGTTGTTAGTTTGAAAGACAACGCTTCCTAAAATATATTTCAAAAACAAGCATGTACTCTGACGGTTACATTTATATCAGTATCAATTTTACAAAAGGAAAATGGTGAGCAGGTCATTAGCGGTATCAGTATCCTTACCCCTGTTAGAACAGAGGGGTACTGGTCATAAAATTAAATTAGGCTGAAGAAGAACGGACACGCAGCTAATTGTGAGGGTCATTTCTGAGAGTCTAATAGAAATTTATGGATTTTAAATTGCGTTTTGCACACCCTCCTCTATGTATAAATATGAGGCCTTCGCAATGCCACACTCACTTCTCTGAAAAATTCTCAAGAGGTATCGGCTCTGAGCTTCCAAGATGAATCCAGGTAATTAACTCTTGATATTATCTATATATGTATATATACTCATACAAATGTGGCACTTATATTCACTTCTATTAATGTTTTTGCTATGAAATAAAAAAACCCTACATCTTAATGAAGCTTCTGGAAAAGCAAGCATCTTAGTGAGTGATTTATTTATTTAATGGAATGATGCATGACTTTATTTTTATACTTATAGCGTTTATTTTATTTTTAAGTTATGAGAGATTTTGGAATAAGTCTGTATTAATATGTATTTTTTGTTTTACTTTTATTTTAATTTTATAGAGTTAGGAGAGTTTTTTTTTATTTTATTTTTTTTTGAATGAGTGAATGAGTTCGTATTTCTTATTTTAAATTTGAATTTTTACAGAATTAGAAGCGTTGTTGGACGAAATTCAACTGTATTATTATTCAGCGTCACAAGGTGGCGATGTTGTAACAGGAATCCGGCGTAAGTATTTCTTTTTTTGAAACGTTTAGAGCTTTTTCTTGCTTTAAAATTAACTGTTAGTAATGGATATTTACAGAATTGAATGAGGATGTGAACGAGAGGGTTAGACAGCCGGAGATTTTCGTAATTACGAGTGATGAGGAAGAATTGGATGACGAATTACCTGCAGGAGTGAACGGTAAATTTCCTTTTTTTTTAAAAATAAAATAAAACCTATGTATTACTATTTTTTAAATGAACCGGTAATGTTGTATGATTATAGGTGGTGATATACTGAGCGAGACGGTCCCAGAGACTGCTCAACCTGAGGTCATAATAATATCTGACGAAGAAGAAGAAGAAGGAGAAGAAGAAGAAGAGATATTAAGGCGTGAAAACGTGAGGGCCGAAGAGGAAGGTGAATTCGTCGGGTTTCCACCGATTGAAAGCGAATCTGAAATGGAAAACTCTGAGGGGGGTGACATGGATTTAGATAATGTAGGTCAAGGTTTGGCTGAAATTGTAAATGCCTTAAACGATGAGATCTCTATGCAAATCGAGCCTTTTCAAATGCCTGATGAAATCGGCGGCGATGATGGCGATCCGTTTGTGGCTATAAGACACATTGAGGATTTTATTGATTTCTTTAATCCTTTAGAGAGGGCTCTTGCACGTCTTAACCAGTCATCTTCAAACGACGAAGCCGTTGAGGACATACTTGAACCAGACATACATAGAAATGACCAACAGCAATCCTCTGTATCATTTTCACAACATTCCCAGCCACACCCACGCAATCAAATGCAATATGCAGAAGGTAGCAGCAGTACACATTGCCAGCAGACACTTGTGTCAAATACACAAAACTTTCAATACCAACCATACACGCACAATCAAACGCAACAGACAGAAGCTGGTGGTAGTAGTACACCAGCTAGACAAGACCTCCAACAACAGTCTCGGGTACATCGACACATTCAAGCAGAACATCCCCCAGCACCAACCCCCAGTACACAATCCACCTTGCAACAATCTTCAGACACAAACAGACAGGTGGGGGGACAAGTTAGGCGTCCGAATTTTAACAACTTGGAGATAAGACGACGTCTAAATACAACGAGACCCGAAGACCCCCTTGATTTTGCAGCCTTCTACACAAACATTGGCAATAATTTGAATGAAGCTGTGCAGGAGGTAATCAGATCGACTAGTCGCGGTGATATAGTCCAAGCAGAAATAGTGGGTGAAAATGTGAGGGAGCACTGTTACCTAGATGCTGTTAATGACCCGAATGACGTAACTGACGCAGTCCATAATTTGCTAGATCGCATCGCACAATCTAATACAGAGGTACTGGCCGACAATAGTCTAGAACTTGTTGTACAGATTGTATTTGATGTTAATGGCGGAGGAGGTGCCAAACGCAAACTAATTTTGACTACAAATGATGAAATGGTTCAAAAGAAGAAGAGATGTTTGTACATAACGTATGACAAAAATGATAAATTATGCTTTGCTAGATCGTTAGCATACCTGCTTGACGGATCGTTGACTGTTGATCAGGCTACACAGAGGGCTCGTTATTTACAGCAAAGCGTGGGGTTGACTTGTGAGACTGCCGTTAGTCTGAGGGACGTACACAAATTTGAAACGCTTGTGAAACGCAAAATCGTTATAGCTTATAGAGCGGATTGCGAACGCCCCCTGTCTTTTTTTGAGACGCAATACCCCAAATCAGAGGACTCAGTGTTCTTACTGCTATTAGACGGACACTATTATGGAATAAAATCGGTTAAGGAGTTCATAGGGAAATCCTACTTTTGCAGTCATTGTTACAAAGGGCATAAAAACCAAGAACAACATAGTTGTGAGGGGCATTGTCACATCTGTCTCGACCCTACCTGCAAACAACAACCGTTCAAAGCCATTCATTGTAACGATTGTAACAAAATATGTCAGAACGAGAGTTGCTTCGTTAAACACAAAGAACGCAGACAGACCTCAAAATCCGAGACTAGCAACTGTGAGAAATACAAAAAATGTAGCGAATGCAGTGTGGAATATTACGTCAAATCACAGGGGGAGAATGTTAAACATAAATGCCCTCAAGCCAAATGCACAGTATGTGGAGAGGTTCTACCTAAGGGCGGTGATGAGGCGAGAGGAAACCCTCATCTGTGTTACATGCAGCCTCTAAAACCGGAAGCGCCTTGTAAACAAATAATTTACTACGATTTTGAAACATTCGTAGGTGCTGACGGTAAACACAAACCCTACCTAGTGTGTACCAAATCGACAAAGGGGTTGGAAAAACATTGGTTGGGTCTTGATTGCGTCGAACAATTTCTTGATTATGTCAGGAACCCTCGTTTTGAACAGTCTAAACTAATCGCTCACAACGCCAAAGGTTTTGACGCTTACATCATTCTAAACAAAATGGTAGACATGGGGGTTAATGCCAGCGTCATTATGCAAGGGAGCAAAGTCATTTGTTTCTCAGATACGGACTACAAACTGGGGTACATCGACTCCTTGTCCTTCCTCACGATGCCCCTCAGCTCCTTGCCTAAAGCTCTAGGTTTCATCGATCAAACTAAAGGGTATTTCCCCCATGGCTTTAGCTCTCTAGACCATTTAAATTACATCGGTCCCTACCCTGATCCAAAATATTATGGGGTAGAGCGTATGTCGACGGTCCATCGTACAAAGTTTTTTGAATGGTACGAGGTAGCGTGTAAGGGAACCTTCAATTTTGCTCAGGAAGCTCTAATGTACTGCAGAAATGATGTGAATATTTTGGCGATAGCTTGTGAGAAATTTAGAGAGGAGTTTCTTAATGCGACTGGTACAGACCCGTTCAATTCTGTAACTATCGCCTCCTCCTGCATGAAGGTGTTCCGGAACAATTTCCTAACACCTAAAACATTGGCTATTACGCCGACCGATAATTACATACAACAATCCAAATCATTCTCACGCGACTCGATCCAATACCTAATGTGGGTGGCGCACAGCCAAAAAATACCTATTATTCACGCCTTAAACAAGGGGGAGGTCAAGATCGGGCAGTACTATGTAGACGGGTACGCTTTGATAGACGGCGTAAAATATGTATGGGAATATCTCGGATGTTTCTATCACGGATGCCGTGAATGTTACGATCCTACTCAAAAGTGTCCTATGAGTAAACGACCGTTTCAAGAAAAGTTTGACAGGGTTAAAAAGAAAATACAGGATCTAAAAGTCAAGCACGGTGTACAGCTTGTGTTGATGTGGGAGCATGAGTGGCTGCGGTTAAAAAAGTCAAATCCGGATGTAAGAGAGTTCTTGCGCAATTCAAAATTCCCTGAGCCTCTTATACCACGTAAAGCTCTTTTTGGAGGGAGAACGAATGCCTTCGTGTTACATTATACGGCTGCCCCCGGTGAACGTGTAATGTACGTCGATGTTACATCGCTTTATCCTTTTGTCAACAGCATATGTGCCTATCCGTTAGGACATCCTACCATCATTCACGACAATTTCGATGACCCCCAAAAGTATTTCGGGTTCATCAGAGCTAAAGTCAACCCTCCACGAGGCCTCTATTTCCCCCTGCTGCCCTACAAAACGGCAAGAGGTAAACTGGTGTTTACACTTTGTCGCACGTGCGCAGAACTTAACAATCAAGAAAGTTCGTGTTCGCATAACGATGACGAGAGAGCCTTAACCGGTGTTTGGGTTACGCCTGAATTCAACAAGGCTCTCGAGCTGGGCTACACCGTATCACAAATTACGGAGGTGTGGCATTTTGACTCGTCAAGTAGCGACGTCTTCAAAGCATACATCGATACATTCCTTAAAGGGAAGCAAGAGGCCTCGGGGTATCCTTCCTACGTCGTTGATCAGGCAGGTAGGGAAAAGTACATCGAAAACTATGAGACTCACCAAGGTATTAGACTAGACCCCTCAAAAATAAATGTGAATGCGGGTAAGAGGCAGGTGTCTAAATTATGCCTCAACAACTTTTGGGGCAAATTGGGACAGCGTGATAATTTGGATAAAACAGAGATTGTAAGCAGCACAGAACGCTTCTTTGAATTGTTATTTTCGGGGGTGTACGAGATCAAAGCCTTTCACTTCCTCAACGATCAAAGGTCGATCGTGCAGTACAGCTACCACCGACGTTGCAACGTCCCCCCCTCCAAAACCGCTAACATCTTTGCAGCATGCATGACTACGGCTTATGCACGTCTAAAAATGTACGCATATTTGGAGCGACTGCAGACGAGTGTTTTGTACACCGACACGGACAGCCTCGTCTATGTAGTCAAAGACGGCGAAAGTCCTTTGGAATTAGGTGACTATTTGGGGGATTTGACTGACGAGTTGGGAGGAGATAGCATTCAGGAGTTTGTTTCAGCGGGTCCTAAAAGTTACGCCTACCAAACTAGGAACAGCATGAAAACGGTAATGAAGGTAAAAGGTATCACACAGACCCATGACACTTGCAAACGCGTCAACTTTGACAGCATCAAGAATTTAGTCGAAGGGTACATTGACTCATCAGGCACACAAACCAGAACGATTGAAACGCCTCAACACACTATCGTGCGTAACAAAAAGGGTTTTCACCTAAAAAACAGGTCATTCATGAAAAAGTTCAGGGTAGTATATGACAAGAGACGTCTTATCCCCCACGGACACACCCTGCCTTTCGGTTATTAGTGTGTTTTGTGAAATGGAGTTAAATCAAGTTGATTTTGATCCGAGGCTTCAACCCCCCTTTTCTTGTTTAATATCTGGACCAAGCGGGTGTGGAAAAACATATTTTGTAAAAAGTATCTTGGAAAATTGTAACCATGTTATGAAAAGTCTTCCTGACAATGTTGTATGGATCTACACTTCTTTTCAACCTCTGTACGAGGAACTTCAAAAGCTGAATAAAAATATTAACTTTGTGAAAGGTCTCCCTGATTCTTTTGAGGATGAAAGTTTGTTTCCAGCGCGTCAAAGTCATTTGGTTATTCTGGACGACGTCATCTTTCAGGCGTCGGACCACCCTGAGGTGGTAAGAATTTTTACCCAATATAGACATCATAGGAATATGAGCGTCATCATGTTAACGCAGAACATTTTTCATCAAGGTAAATACAGCCGGACAATCAGCCTCAACAGTAATTATATGGTGTTGTTTAAAAACCCGCGTGATAAATTACAAACGAGTGTTTTGGCTAATCAGATATTTCCCTCAAAGAAAAAGTATTTTTTGGAAAGCTTTGAAGACGCTACCAAAGACGCTCACGGGTATTTATTAGTGGATTTAACCCCGACATGTCCAGATCAATATAGACTGAGGACGGGCTTACTAGCTCATCAGTGGCCTACCGTCTACATACCCAAGACTTAATAAGATGTCGAAGCTTTTAAAAAGAAATGCTCCGCTGCTCAAAACTTTGTTTCACGCCAAGCCCAAGAAACGTAAAGACATACTTTTGCGCGGTCCCGCTAGCTTGGTGAAAGCTCTCTGCGAGATTGCTCTAAATCTCTTAAAAGGTCACATACCGCTGAGTCCTTCGCAGTATAAGAGGCTAAAAAAGCAAAAGAAGGTGATCAGAGAATTGTCCGATAAGAAAAAAAGTCTGAAGAAAAAACGTGCGGTCTTGATTCAAAAGGGTGGTTTTATCTTACCCTTGTTGGGGGCATTCGCCCCTGTCCTCGGAAGTCTTTTAGGCGGTCTAATAAATAAATAAACTTTAACCAACATGAGTTTGAGAACAGCTCAGAAAATGATTCTTGTCTCACCTCACCAACTGGAACGTTTAAGCAGGCCGGAACCAACCATTCGAGAGACGGCGGAGCGTAATTTGGATTTTAAAATGAAGGAGGTCCTAGAAGATAGTTCTCTAGACCAGTATGAGAAAATTAAAAAGTACCAATCCTTGATGCAACGATATTTAGGGTTGCTCAAACAAGGGGAAAACGAACGATGACCAATCAACCTGACTCTACCTGCTGAGACATCAAACACATCCCCATCAGATGAAGCGACGGGTTTGGAGAATGAAGCCTGGCTCGACATCGTCCAAACAATCCCTCCTCGTTACCGTAAAAACGCCGATTATGTTTTAAGAAAACTGTCTACCGACGAAAGAGGTTGGACTCCTCGCAGCGAATTCATCTTCAGAGGTAAGCCCGTCAGAGGATCCCACATGACTGATTTACTCAAACATCTCATCGGCAAGAATGTTTCATCGCAAGGTCCTAGAGGTTGGAGCGAGTTTCTACACACCCTCTCAGAACTCAATATACCCGAAACAACGGTTTCTAACCCACATGCACGCGAGGAGTTGAGACGTCTAAAAAACGGCTCATATACACCTAATCCCATTGTTAAGGAATCTTCGAACGGGAAAAAGAAAAGAAAACGGACTGCTTCGACTATAAAGTGGGAGGGGTTTTAAATATGACACTTATTTTATGTAAGGAAAAACACATCACTCTGTATTGCCTTTTAAATTGCTTTTATTGAATAAATGATTTGAAAAACATAATCCGTTACAGACAATGACATTTTTTAAATTTGTTGAAAGAACATGATTTTTGTCCTCCGCATGGTTTGCAGGTAAAAAACCGGTGTCGCCGAACAAAAGCAGATACCATAGCATCATTCTTGATTACATCGTCGGTGTAGCAGTCCATCACATCCTGGTAAGACTCTCCACACCCTCTGTGGCTCAGGTAGTACACACAATGAGGGCCGCAGGCCGCTGACAGTTCGTGTTGTAACTGGCGATTATGGTAAATTATACGGTTAGAATACTTTTCCAGAAAAGACTTTATACTTTGTGGGTAATATTTAAAATCAGGGGGAAAGCCGAAGGGGTCGAAAAAAGATGCAGAGTCGTCCTTTTCCAAGGTGAGAGCCAACCAATGTTCTCCGGGTTTAGAGCGGGGGTGTGTATTAACTATATAGTATATGGGGGGCGAGGGTTTCAAGGAGGATAACTCGTCCGAAGCGTAAACGCCTCCAAATAAATGTCCTTGTAAACGTGTCATCAAACTCTCCAATTCCCTTCCGTTCATCTCCTCAGTAATAGTCCATTAACACTTCCCTCTTCGAGTTAATTTCTAAAATAGAGTCGTAACAAGCGTACACAATAAGTGTGGCGGTATGGGGAAGCGGGGTCCTGAATCTCATCTCCAATCTGAGTGTACCGCTGGACACAGGGGATAAAGCCTCTGTGTCCTGGCTAGGATTTAGATTAAAGGCAAACAGAGCATAGCCTTGTTGAAAGTCTTCGTGGTCTATACTTAGAGGTAAATCTTTTAAAAACCTCCCCGTCGAGGTAAACAAGTTATGAAACTCGCGCACTGCGTTTCCTGCGTTAAATTGGGGTTGAAACGCCTTAGATGGGATCTGCCGCCCTTCTTGAGTTAGGGCTAGGTATTCAATATTGTGGTGGGCAAAGTTAAAAGGATTTAAATTCTTCCGCCCCACAAAAGCGCTGTGATTGACGAGTGCTAAAACCACATACTTTGGCGTATGTCCCAAAAAGAGATTGTCTTGATGGCAGATCCTCGATAACTGGGGTATAGAGTAAGTCTTTACGTTGATCCTCGATAGGGGGTACAGCGCGTTGTCTTTGTGGAGAGCCGCTGCGTGACCCAAAGAAACGGCCGGTGCGACCGCTACTTTTTTTACAAAAAGGGTGGCTCCTATTATCTTCAGAGAGCAATCAGCGTCGGGGGGACTCATTAAACAAAAATCATCGCTGGCTCTTGTTAGCTTTAGCCTTAGATCCACGTTATTTAAGAGGTATCTCTCACAAAAGAAAATATCCGAGTGAATGGGGCCTAGGAGTTGAAATTCCCTGGACCCCTCAATCAATTGGGCTCTGTGAACCAGCCCTTCATTAACATCGTTGCCCGTGAGCGATGTTGAATCCATCCGCCCTCGTGTATCTTTGAAGAACATGGCTGTGCTAAATTGGCTTTTGAGAGAATCCTCTGAAAAGTTTAACAATGTTTCAATCATAGCTCTGTAAGGGTGAGTAGCGCTTGATTGTGAGATGAGTCTATCCCCTAATGTAACATCTACTTGGGTAAAGATTGTGTTTAACGGATAGTTAATGATGCCTACGTGGTCGGTGGGGCCCAGATGAGAGCCGTCTCTGTGTGTTACTCGCAAACGCAGGTAAAGCATTGTGTCCGAGAGATCCATATATTTAGAACCGTCCCCCGGTATGAAGAATTCAATGGGTCCTTGCTCCGTCAAAGCTGATAAGGGTGAAATTTCGACGTATTGGCTTTGTTCTATCGAAAGTTGGGTCATTGGGGGTGAGAACAAATCTAATTCCGACAGAGTGCATTCTTGCGACTTGTGATGTAAAAGAGCCATTTTCGTCAGATTGTTTAAGAGAAAATGTCGGCGTTGCTTCTTCGGCGCTTCCTTCTTGAGACTGATTTCCTTTTGACTGCACGCCTACGCTTTTTATGAGTAACCAGTCTCTGACCTATCGGTCTCCTTGAAGGTCTTCGAGCCAAAACCATTAACCCGGATCCATCTTGATTATTTTCTCTTCTCTGTATTCTTTCCATCGCACGTCCTGCTACATCCATGGCAATATTTTTAGCCGCCGACTGCAGGTGAGGTTTCGCTACTGTAAAACCTTTTTTGACTAAAGGTACGACAAAACGGAAAAGTTTAGAAAAAATGGAGCCCAAACCTCGCCCATATTGCACAGGGGCCCCGTGAAAACCCGGAAGCGACCCTCCTGCTTGGGTTTCGTAATAATTAACAAAGCGATACAGGTCAGGGTGTGTCTCCATCACGACCATTGTTTTTTACCTCGGTTTAAAATGCAGGGTAATAATTATCTTTCCGTATTTAAAATTAACCGGCTGATTCTGATCCGTCTTAATCTGTATTCCTACTTCTTCAATATGTCTCCTACTAATAGGCAGGTAGTAAGCAGGGTTGAAAGTTTTAAAAATAAACTCCCCGTATCTCCCTTCGATCGGAACAGTCCTCAATAACGGAGCATAGGCATCCCCTACCGTCTGGTGTTGCACCACGTCTGTATAAACGTATAAATGGTATTGACCCGCCTTTATATCGGCTGGGTACGGGGCAGGTAACCAATTAGGTTTTATAGTAAACCATTGTCCTTCCTTCATACCAAGTATGTAAGCCAACGGTGCATTAAAGCGGATCTTATAACATCCGGTTGACGACATCCAAAGAAATTTCCGCATATTAATATCGTAATGGAGTAAAATTTGGTTGCCTATTTTATTTTTTATAATATACAGAACCGCCTCTCGTAGCTTGTCAAGATCTTCATATTCCCCGGATGTAATATCTAAGGTGTGGGTTACAAATTCGTTTTTATCAGACCCCCTAGCTGTCTCGGAGTTCTTTGCATCCTTAGCTTTGGAAAGCGTCATATCTTTTATATAGAAAGTAGTCTGGTTTTCGGGTACGTTTATCCAACTACGAGGGTATGAAATCTCAGTCAGGGCCACCTCCCAACTTCCTTCGAGATCAATGTGTTGGGCCAAATTCACTCTGAACTGTGAGATTGTGTTGTCCGTATACACATCCATACTAGCGTTAGAAGGTAGAGTAACGTAGAATCCTCCATCGTGTAAGGGATCCATGCCGGCTTCTGATACAAGTTGTATTTGAAACTCTTTTTTAAACGTCTACAATCTGAGAAGCGGGGACCCAGCTATCGAATTTCGAGGGCCATCCCTTCCAACGAACGAGGAATTGTCTCTGCCCCCTCACCGTGCGCCTTTTAAGGATTTTCTCAATATGGAATGTGTGGTCTTTTGATACGCTCACCTTCTGTAATTCACCTTCGTAAAACGATCCTTCTATGACATCCCCGTCATAATCTTTCAGTTTGTAGACGGGTGGAAAACGAGGAAGACATTCAGATATGGTAAACAATTCGTCCGTAAAGCTCTGCTCGTATTTTTTATCAAACACTCCTCTTAATTTAGATATCCTCACCACATCTCCTGTTTTAAAACGCATTTTTAATTTCCCACTTTGCTCTATCGGCATATTACCGTATAGATTCTGGAAAACCTGTTGAGTATTTCCGTCAGTAACTTGATTGGGCTTCATTTTTATACTTTTATGGTAGCTTTCGTTATAACTACTTACTAAATCTTGTACGACGTCGATATACCTGCGTGTGTTTCTGGCCGTAAAATATCTCCACATTCTAGTTTTTAAAGTTCTATTAAACCTTTCAACAACCTGGGCTTTCAGATCACTGGCAGTAGCAAAATGAACAATGTTGTGTTTTTTCATCAGGTTCTGAAAATGTCTGTTAAAAAATTCTTTACCCGCGTCGGTCTGTATTTTTCGAGGCGTCCCACTCTCAGACAAAACAGATTCAAAAGCTTTAACTACCTGCGGAGCCGTCTTATCCTTCAAAATGCGTACGTAGGCTTTTTTTGAAAAAACATCGATGACGGTCAGTAAATATTTAAATCCATCGTTGACGCCAGCCAGGGCCTGCATATCGCAGAGGTCTGCCTGAAATTGATTCAGCGCCCTTGGGACAAAAACCCTGTTTCGTGGGAAATTGATTCTAGCGGGTTTGTGTAAGGTGTAGGCATCTTGCTCGATTAAGAAACCCCTGACTCGATCACGATTTACTTTTTTACCCGTAACATCCTGTACACCTAAGTGTAAACGCTCTACACCACCAAAACTGGCCGGGTGTGAGGCATCGTAGTAAAGCTTCTCCATACACTTCCTCTCAGCCATCATCATCAGAAAATGAATTTAAATGATATATGCAACGATTATTTATTGATAAATTCACACAGACATGACTTCTTTTGTTTTTTTTTTTGGTTTATTACATGATTTACATAGTATAATCATACACAATAGTAAAAATGATTACATGCATAATGCTAAAAGGCAATACTAAGAATTAATATACTCAAGGACTCGGGATAAGACATAGGGACTAACTTTTAATTCAACGACGGTTTGAAATTCTTTTAATTCAACAGGTAAGTCTAAAGGGTAGTTATTTTCTAGACAGTATTTTGCAGAATCAACAAACAGAGTCAAAATTGTTACCAGGTGACCTACACCCACGTCATCACACCATGCATCCAGAACGGCTTTAATTGTATTGGCCAAACCCAAATGACTCTCGTTCACAACACGTCTGACAAAACAATCCCAAGATACATGAAATAGCGAATGAGACAATGATCTGACTTTTTGCATAATCAACAACATTTTGTCAATTCGTCCGTCTCGGTCAGAAGTATGTAGAATGGTTCTCTCCAGAATGTCCGCCCAATTACACAAACCGTAATATCGAAACAACAATTTTCTGAAGATATTCCCCATCGTGTGTCTCTATTTAGAATTGTAGTACTTGTCCAGCAGAGTCTTGAGGTCGTTCGACAGCGATCCGGGGCCTTCAAGGGCGTCCAGTTGCTCGAGCTTGTCGAGTATCTTCTTCTCTTGCTCGAGATCTAGCAGGACAATCTCGGCCGCTGTCTTGACCTTCTTAATGTCGGTAGTCAGATGAAGCAAGTTCAACATGTAATGAATGCTGGGGAGGAATTTAGGCGTGCACAACAATGCTATCACACGATGATAATGTTTCCTAAAATACTCATCATCGTCTATTTCTAGACACTGGTGCTGCCTCTGGCTGGGATGGTTGATTAAACAGCCATTACATTCATCTCTACTGTATTTAACTATAACTTGATTGAGGAGATGTCCTATAGTCTGTTTTATACAGTTGTACTTATCCCGACACAGCCAACTGTCCGGGGGCCCGTTCCAGACAAGGTCCCAGTCCTTGTCAAGGTTTGTAGGTGAAGGCAAAGCTGTTGGCGGGCACCCCTCCACAACGTCCCCGTCAGAGGTTAGTTGCTGCTGAGGCTGCTGCTGCTGAGACTCCTGAGGCTGCTGAGGAGGTAGGTGTTCATGTCGGGTATTGAGTTCCTCAGGAGTCATCAGCAGTTGTGAATACTCCAGCGAGGCAATGTACTCATCGGTCAGCTGCACTTCTTGAGAGTTCTCCGGCGGAGGGGTGTTCTCGTCGGCAGTCGCGGGGTACTGAGAACAGTCCAACTGCTCTCGCTCAAGGTGGGTCGCGGCTGCCTCAACGTCCTTTCCCTCCTCAAGGTCAGAGCTCTCTGTCTGCGTACCTTTTGAGACTTTAAGCCGCGATCCTTCCACCAGAGGCACCACACTCCGGGCACCCAGAGGCGTCCACGATGTTGCCAGGCGTCTGGAACTCTGTCTGGTAGGAGGCATCGTTGTCGTCGTTGGCTTTTTCAGGCAAAGTGTAGTCCGGCTGGAGACTCCTGCTCTTATATTACATAGGGGCGGTTATATGGGAGGGATTTGTTGTAAAGAGGCGTATTTTCCCATTGTCTAAGTGGTAGGGGGGCTGTCCTTGAGGGGGGTTGGCTTATGACGTCAGAGTAGGCGGTTCATAGGGGCGTTGACTACTCAAACGTCAACGCCTTCCTTACACCCACAATGTTTCGCCAATGCCGGCTGTCCAAAAAGAGGGTGGAGATTTTTTCAGAGTGCGCATCCATCCTCTCATTCCATTCAGCCAACGGTAGGGTCAAAACCCTCAAAAAAACACCACATTCAGTGTTAAATGCTTCCAAAGTAAAAAACAGTTCATTCTGATTTGTGCGATCACCAGTCTCTATCAGGTTGTTAGAATCAATTTTCACCTTAAAAAACCAACGACCTGTAGGCGTTGTCCTCGAGACCCATGTAAATGTTAAAACATTCCATGGTTCAGACGACTTCATACATTCTTTCAACACTCGAGGTACCAGTTGATTTAATATACCCCAGTCATTAGAGTTTAGAGTCCCATAGCCACTAGGTGATGTATTTTCAACACCGTCCATGCTAAAATACAGACACAGCTCACCCATCTCGTAAAGGAAGCGGTATCCCCATGAGGCAGATGGATCCAAAGACCATATTTCCTCCAAAGACTCTGCGGGGGGTTTCTGAATACGTCGCAAAAACATCTGCTTCTTACGCGGCGCATCCAAAATCGAGTCGGTCCCAGTGCGTCCCATCTGCACTGAAACATTTGTCTCGCTGATTACATTGATTTTCCCCGCCATCCTCGCTGTAGCTCTATCGGACTGTTGAAGCGCTTGTTATATCCTTTTTACCCATACTAAACCACTCCCTCCGATCACGTCATTCAATCTCATTATTATTCATTATTCACTCAATCTAGGGGGCGTGCACCGGATCCGGAAGTTAACCAAACAATTAGCATTTGAACCCGGGTCAGCCATGATATCTGCAAAAACAGGTAGGAACACCACCTACACATCATCCATCTTCATTAAGGGGTCATTAATCTTCATTAAATGACATCAGGAAGTCATTAAGGGTCATTCATCTTCATTATATAACACCTGGAAGTCATTAAAGGTCATTCATCTTCATTAAACGACATCCGGAAGTCATTAAAGGTCATTCATCTTCATTATACGACATCCGGAAGTCATTAAAGGTCATTCATCCTCATTAAACGACATCCGGAAGTCATTAAAGGTCATTACCCCTCATTAAATGACATCTGGAAGTCATTAAAGGTCATTAACCCTCATTATATGACATCTGGAAGTCATTAAAGGGTCATTAATCTTCATTAAATGACATCAGGAAGTCATTAAGGGTCATTAATCTTCATTAAATGACATCAGGAAGTCATTAGGGGTCATTAATCTTCATTAAATGACATCAGGAAGTCATTAAGGGTCATTAACCCTCATTAAATGACATCTGGAAGTCATTAAGGGTCATTAACCCTCATTATATGACATCTGGAAGTCATTAAAGGGTCATTAATCTTCATTAGGGAGGGGTCATGACCCACACATGACCCCCCTAATCTAATTAAGAATGTCATCCATCAAATTTTGACAGAAGCGGCCTTGTAATATTCTCTCTACCGTTCCAGTGAGAGTTGGAGATCCTGGCTTGATGAAGCCAACAGCACCACATCATCTGCAAAAAGCAGAGATGCAATGCTGAGGCCACCAAACCGGAACCCCTCAATGTCTCAGCTGTGCCTAGAAATTCTGTCCATAAAAATTAGGAACATAATCGGTTACAAAGGGCAACCTTGGCGGAGTCCAACCCTCACTGGAAACGAATCCGACTTACTGCCGGCAATGCGGACCAGACTCTGGCAACGGTCGTACAGGGACCGAACAGCCCGTATCAGGGGGCTCGGTACCCCGTACTCCCGAATCATCCCCCCACGGGATTCCCTGAGGGACACGGTCGAACGCCTTCTACAAATCCACAAAACACATGTGGACTGGTTGAGCGAACTCCCACGCACCCTCGAGGATCCTGCCGAGGGTGTAGAGCTGGTCTAATGTTCCACAGCCAGGACGAAAACCACACTGCTCCTCCTGAATCCGAGACTCGACTTCCTGACAGACCCTCCTCTCCATCACACCTGAATAAACCTTAGCAAAAGGCTGAGGAGTGCGATCCCTCTGTAGTTGGAACACACCCTCGGGTCTTCTTAAAAGAGGGACCATCACCCCGGTCTGCCAATCCAGAGGCACTGTCCCCGATGTCCATGGGATGTTGTAGAGGCGTGTCAACCACGACATCCCCACAACATCCAGAGCCTTTAGGGGCTCCGGGCGGATCTCATCCACCCCTGGGGCCCTGCCACCGAGGAGCTTTCCAACCACCTCAGTTACTTCGACTCCAGATATAGGAGAGCCCACCTCAGAGTCCCCAGACTCTGCTTCCTCAAAGGAAGATGTGTCGGTGGAGTTGAGGAGGTCTTCGAAGTATTCCCCCCACCGACTCACGACGTCCTGAATTGAACTCAGCAGCACACCATCTCCACCATACAGTGTTAATGGTGCACTGCTTTCCTCTCCTGAGACGCCGGGTGATGGACCAGAATTTCCTCGAAGCCGTCCGAAAGTCATTTTCCATGGCCTCACCGAGCTCCTCCCATGAGTTTTTCCCCGCCAGAGCCGCATGTCGCTTGGCCATCTGATACCTGTCAGCTGCCTCTGGAGTTCCACAGGCCAAAAAGACCCGATAGGACTCCTTCTTCAGCTTGACGGCATCCCTTGGTTCGCGGATTTCCGCCGCGACAGGCACCGACCACTATACAGCTGCAGTTCTGATCGGCCGCCTCAACAATGGAGGCGTGGAACATGACCCACTCGGGCTCAATGTCCCCCGCCTCCCCCGGGACAAGGGACAAGTTCGACCGGAGGTGGGCGTTCAAGCTCTTTCTGACAAGGGATTCTGCCAGACAGAAAGAGTTTCAACGCCCACCTCCAGCAGAACTTCTCCCTTGTCCCTGGGGAGGCGGGGGACATTGAGCCCGAGTGGGTCATGTTCCACGCCTCCATTGTTGCGGTGGCCGATCGGAGCTGCGGCCGTAAGGTGGTCGGTGCCTGTCGCGGCGGCAATCCTCGAACCTGCTGGTGGACACCAGTGGTAAGAGATGCCTTCCTTTAAAAAAGAAGCAGAGTCTGGGGACGCTGAGGTGGGCTCTCCTATCTCTGGGGTCGAAGTCACTGAGGTGGTTGGAAGGCTCCTTGGTGGCAGGGCCCTAGTGGTGGATGAGATCCGCCCGGAGTTCCTATATGCTCTGGATGTTGTGGGGCTGTCATGGTTGACGCCTCTACAACATCGCGTGGACATCGGGGACAGTGCCTGGATTGGCAGACCAGTGTGGTGGTCCCCCTTTTTTAAGAACGGGAATCGGAGGGGTGTGTTTTAACTATAGAGTGATCACTCTCCTCAGCCTCCCGAGTAAGGTCTTTTCAGGGGTTCTGGAGTGGAGGGTCCGTCGGGAAGTCGAATCTTGGATTCAGGAGGAGCAGTGTGGTTTTCGTCCTGGACCAGCTCTACACCCTCATCAGGATCCTCGAGGGTGCGTGGGAGTTCACTCAACCAGTCCACATGTGTTTGTGGATTTGGAGAATGGGTTTGACTGGGTCCCTCGGGGAGTGCTGTGGGGGGTGCTTCGGGAGAACGGGGTACCGGGCCCCTGATACGGGCTGTTCGGTTCCTGTACGACCATTGTCAGAGTTTGGTCTGCATTGCCGGCAGCCAGTAAGTCAGATTTTTTTCCAGTGCGGATTGGACACCACCAAAGGCTGTTCTTTGTCACAGATTCTGTTGATAACTTTTATGGATGGATGGATGGATGGATGGATGGATGGATGGATGGATGGATGGATTATTAGGGCCCGAGCAGCGACCGCTGCGAGGTCCCTCTTGTTTTTGTAAGAATTCTTCTTCTTCTTGTTCTTTGAGGACCTAAACATTTACGAAAACTCACCAAACTTTGCACACTCTTCGGGCCTGGTGGAAAATTTTATATTATGAAGTTGTCATAACAACGCGACTCTATAGTGCCCCCTAGCCTAGAAAAATAAAAACCAATCCCGGCCCGTTTGACCTAGAGCTACGAAAATTGACAGGCACATGTAGCACCCCGAGACGCACAAAAAATCAGTGGAAGCCATTTCCTAAAATGTACAGGAAGTGAGCTATGAATTTTTGAATGTCCAATTTTGGCCCATTTTGGCATATTCACTGTGGTAATGCTTTTTCCCCCTTTGCAAACATTTTTCATCCAATTGACTTCAAACTTGCCATGTATCATCTCAAGACCTGAGACAACAACTCGGCAAAAAATCTTGACTTTTCGAAATAATATATGACTGGGGCGGGGCATCAAAAATTGCCTTTAAAATTGAATTTGTCCAGAAAGACAAAATGCTTAATAACTCAAGCTCCAAAAAATCTCAAACTTCTCATGCCACTTAATAGTCACGGCCTGAAAACATCTATATAATAAAATTCAGTTATACGTTTAGCGCCACCTAGTGGTGACAATAAATGTCATACTTTACGTTTTTAGCTACTGTGCCGAGCACGTTGAAGGGATCCAGTTTAAAATTGGTCAGAAACGCCTTAACATGTTGATCATGCCCCACACCGAATATTGTAAATTTTCGCCAAAGAGCGTGGCCGCTACAGTGCCGTAAAATCTGATAATTTTTCGTGACAATAAAAGCTGCTTTACCTTGACCCAGATGATCCTATCTTCTCAAAATTTCACACATTTGATGAGAGTCCAGCCCTTAAGACATCTACGAACTTATATTTCATCTTACTGATAGCGCCACCTACTGGCAATTTTTTTTCTTACGATTTTTCTTCAATGTTTTTCTCCAACCACGTTAACTGGACCTACCTCATATTTGCTCAGATGAGGGTTTCGGTCTTCATGATGTCATAACACGAAGTTTGTGAGTTTTCGCGAATCGCTGTGGGCGTGGGTAAGCGCTGTTCGCCAAGAAAACAACGCCAATTTTGAGGGCCTAAACTGGCACAGAAACACATGAAACTTGGCACACACATCTGGCCTGGCAAAATGAGCAATATTTTATCGTGGATTGTGCTATTTTTACAAAAATGACTCAATAGCGACCCCTAGAATTTTTTTACGAAGCAGCCACAGTTGTACGTTTAATAAATCTCTTTGATTGCCAAAGACGTTTCATGATGATTAGTAAAATTCCAATGAATGGAATGCAATCTTTCATTGAGTAGCCACACTGTATATGTAGTAAAGGCAAACAATATTCTTTTTGCCTTGAAAGATGAGTTAAAATGCTCAAAAGCGGCTGGCACTGTGGATTTTTTTTATTTTGTTTTTATAACGCCTGGCAGTCAAAGAGTTAAGCAAGATCTGCGAAAATTTTTAGGTGTATGAGGGAGCCCAAGACCTACAAAAAAGTCTCTTGGAGCCATGTGCTAAAATGAACAGGAAGTGAGCTACGAATTTTTCAATGTCCCATTTTTGACGATTTTTGCACATTTACAGGGGGCATACTTTTGCCCAATTCTCCTACACGTTTCATCCGACTGACTTCATACTTGACCTGGACCATGTCAAGACCTGAGCCAACGACAGGGGGAAAAATCTTGACTTTTTGAAATACTATATGATGAGGGCGGGGCATCAAATTTTGTGTTTCGCAATGAAAAAGAATATGCTAAATAACTCTGCGGCACATGCTCCAAAAAATCCCAAACTTGACATGTATGTTTATAGTCAAAGCCTGAAAGTATCTCTATGACAACATTCAGTTATATATGCAGCGCCACCTAGCCCTTGAGGCCTAAATAAAAAATACTTCACTTACGGTATTTTTACAAAAATTGTAAACATGTTTTGCAATGAAAAAAGATATGCTTAAAACTCCCCGGTACATGCTCCAAAAAAAATCCCAAACTTGACATGTATGTTTATAGTAGAGGCCTGAAGGTATCTCTATGACAACATTCAGTTATATATGCAGCGCCACCTAGCCCTTGAGGCATAAAAAAAAAAACTACCCCACTTAAGGTTTTTTGTACAAAATTTGTAAACTCAGTGTGATAACTAAGTCATTTATGATTATTCTTTTACTTTCCACCACTCAAAATGTTCACTGGCATCAGACCGATCCAAATATATGTACTTTTTTATTCTGTTTTATTTATTTTTGATAGCCTCTATGGACAATAAAAGCAACATTGTGCAATGAGTACGAGCGATGATGTATATATACTTTTACAAAAAATACCAGTCAGGGCAACACATTGACTAAAAAAAAAAAGGACGCTGATTTTTGAGGATCTTAACATTCACCAAAACCCATTGAGCTTGACACACTCATCACACCTGGCAAAAAAAAAAAATCCACATGTAAAGGTTTATTTTGCCATTTTCAAAGACATTCTGCTTCCAATGTGCCAGTACCCCAACGTGCAAGTACCCCAACGTGGCCCGGGCTGCGAGGGCCCTTTATAGCTGCTCGCAGCTCTAGTTATTATTATTATTATTATTATTATTATTATTATTATTATTATTATTATTATTATTATTATTATTATTATTATTATTATTGTTGTTGTTGTTGTTGTTGTTATTATTATTATTATTATTATTATAACGGGATGGACGAGTACTGATACCAGGTATTGGTATTGCGCTGATACCGATACCAGGCCACATTTCATGGTATCAGTACTCACGACGGATGCGATACTGGTATCGGCCATTTTTTGGTAAGGACTAAAGGCTGAAATGGTTATTTTGCATTGCTCCAGTAAGAGAGCACACGTCTTCAGTTATACTGAACAATTTAATTAGCTCTGAAGACAGATCTTTGTATATAGTATATCATTATTGACTACTGCACTACTATGAGATGAAAGAAAGGAGAACATGAAACAGGAAATACAGAGCAGCCTTCAAATTAATAGCATGGATTTCAAAACAAGATATAATTAAATATCACACAAAACAGATTGAGGAATTCTTAACATGGTAGCTATTACTAAATTACTTGAACCCCCATTGTATTGAATTGATTTATTTGCACTTCACTGTATACCTTAAAAACAATTTTTTTTGATTGGGACTTTTTTTCCCCCTGGCCACTGAATTATTTGTTTTATTTTAGCTATATTTTTTTAAATTCATTTTATTGTGTGCTCTATGCAAAATGACTTTCATGAGCAAATTGAAAAAATATATTTTCTATTAATTTCATTCGATTTTAGGGACATTTCCTATAGTTGGGATATATGTGTCATTTAAAAAAAAATATATGTCATTGTTTTTTGGAAATGTTACGTATCAGAACTAATGGTATCGGCACTTGGTATCGGTGAGTACAGATATTTAAGTATCATCTAAAAAAAAGTGGTATCAAACATCCCTAATTATAACTAATATATTATTCATTTTAAAAACCCACTATTGATTTCAATAATGTGAAAAATTTGTCCTATCACATCAACTTACATTTTATAATATAATCATAGGTCTAGTAATTATTGATGCATTCACACATTCAAACTCATCTTACAAGAGACTAGGGGTGTGAATTGCCTAGTACCTGACGATTCGATTCGTATCACGATTCACAGGTCACGATTCGATTCGATACCGATTAATCCCGATACGAATGGTCACGATTCGATACCGATTAATCCCGATATGAATTTATAAGTCGATTGTTGCGATTTTTTTTCATTCATATTTAGAAAATACTAATCAGTAAGCTTGTAGAGTGTAAGATTTATATGAAAATGTATTATTTATTTATCTGAAATTTCAGTCTTATAGAGGTTGTAATCTGTTTCATGTTTGAACAGCATTAAAATAAAAATATTAAGGCTTAATGTGCCGTTCATATAACATTCTTCCATGCTCAAGGTGTGAATCCTAAAAAAAAAAAAAAAAAAAAAAAAATAAAAATAAAAAAAAATTATTTATTTTTTTTTTTTTTTACATAAAAAATCGATTCTGCCGATTATTGAATCGATTCGAGAATCGCGCGATGTAGTATCGCGATATATCGCCGAATCAATTTTTTTTAACACCCCTACAAGAGACTGACAGATTTCGCCACCATCTTCCTGTTATGGATGCCTAAATGGCAACTTTGCGAACGTAGTAAGCCCTGCTTGAAGCTTTAGTGTCAGACCCAATGGATCAACCGCCGCTTACTTTCTACTGCTGGGAGCTGCAAGTTGGCTAGTCGTTGCTGATTCCCGTGATTCGGGCTTCCGCTGCTTGTCGCCCTCTGCTTTGCTCTCGAAAGCTTTTACTAGCTTCCACTGTTAAAGCTGACTTGACTTGACTAACCTCTCTTGTTAGCCACTTGATCCAACCTATGGCTTGGGTAACTCCAATTTGTCACACTGGTTAGCTGCTTCAGCTTACTCCAGCTCTCTCTGTCTTTCAGCGTAACCGAGTGATAGCCAAGTCATTGACGCTCGCTGATGCTCCCTCTCTCACACCAAATATTGGAGGTAGGCTTGCTAAGTGTGGTTTCTTTGAGTCACCTTAGTTCGCATGCTTCGAAATGCATGCGTTTTGGCTGTATTCTATTATTTGGTGACATCTAGTGGTTTTTTTGTTTGTTTGTTTTTTACACACTGTGCCTTTAACAAATATTGTTTTCATTGTGATTTGCAAGTTTGGTGATACAAGGTTGATGTGGTTTGCAAGATTCATGTGAATTTGAGGCAATAAACCCACATTGAGGCAATAAATCCATTTATTAGGCATAAATAAATTGAGGCAATAAATCTAATACATTGCAATCTATTGTTTTTGTGACTACAGGGAAACCCTGTGTGGAACAGATATTCTTCTTGTGTGATCGACTTTCAGGGAATGACTGGCTTTAACAACACATTATTATTATTATTTTTCCACATTTATTCAATACAAATAATTTTAAAATGGAAAATACCAAGATGTTTGACACAGCAGTTATATATTTTTCATTATGTGGGTAAATTTAATTTTTAATTTGTTATTATCCATCTGTCCATCCGTCCGTCCATTTTCTGTAGGCTTGAGCCTACCAGCTGACTTTGGGTGAGAGGTATAAGGTTCACCTGGAATGTTTGCCAGTCATAGCAGGGCAATTATTATCATTTTTAGTACAATTGTTGGTACATTTGAATTGTTCACTTATGTATGGGGAAGCCACCTTAAAAAAAATAAAAATAAAAATAAATAAATCGCTGACAAACGTGACCAACGTGGTCTTCCGGTGAAGAGGTGGAGCTGATCTAAGAGCCAATCCCACCTCTTCACGAAAAGCTCACTGCAACCCTCTGGCGGTTGGCCTGCCCAGACTTCCACAATATATATATATATATATATATATATATATATATATATATATATATATATATATATATATATATAGATATATATATATAGATATAGATATATATATATATACACACACACACACATATTTTTAAACATGCGAGGAGGTCTCGTCCAATCTTTAGCAAAATTCACTTATCCGTGCGGACGAAAGTTCAGCAGAATGGAGCTGAGTTTGGCGCTAACAGTAATTTGCATCGTTTTTCCATCATTCACATCGAGTTCTTATTTGAGCAGTAATTTTGTTTTGGAGCCGTATGATTTTCTTTTTGACACAGCGGTGGAAGCCTATTATAAGGGAGACTGGCTTTCGGTAATCCTGAACATGGAGAAGGCCCTCCGGAACAGAGTAACAATCCGCAAGGTAAAGGCAGACTGCCGACTCAGATGCTCCAACCAGACCGCATTCGAAGACCCCGGGACCGGCTTAGGAATTTCCATACCCGGGGCTGGATCTGTGGAGGACCTGACTTTCTTCCGGAACATTCTAAAACGTGCGGACTGTGTGAATTCGTGCGAAAGGGAGAAACTTGGAATACCAACTTTGCATCAAGCCAGTGAAGAGGTAGAGTTGGAGTTTAGGAGGAGGACCCCTTACAACTACTTGCAAGTCGCATATTTCAAGGTACAGTAGTCATATACGTGCCAATAGCCGGTGGCTGTAACCAATGTTTAACTGTTCAAATACACTATACAGAACTGAGATATGTATGTATGTAGTATGTAAAAGCACACTCAAGTTAAATAAATGTACACAGCGAGTAGCCGAAATCTATTTATTCATTTATTTATTTATTTATTTAAGAAAAAGAGCAATGATGATGACTTGTTGAATCGGTAAGACACTCTCTCTCTCCAAAGAAAAAAAAAGTAGCCTGAATCTTAACACCACCCCCACCCTCCGACGGAAGTCAAACAGCAATGCCACGTCATAAAGCCTTCATCATTGTCATCATCCCCATCAGCCTTGTGACTGTAATAGTGCATTTACATATGTTTCGAACAATTGAACTGCTCCTTAATGTACACCGTCTTTCGTTAGGCTGTTTGGGCCAAAGTGGTGCTATTTAATTATTACTTGTATGGGGTTAAATTAGGGTAAAAAGTTTTGTACTTGGAAAAAAAATACAACTTGAAATTAAAAATTCATGTGACGATCTTGAATTTTGCAAAATAACATATTCAAAATAAAATTAGTGTGTTGAACTTTTTTTCAGGTCAAGTTTAATTATTAAATAACTTGCATCCCTAAAAAGTGTATTTGACCCACACGTGTGGAGTAAGACAAAAAGAAGAAAAAATAACAGTGTCTAAATCATAATAATCTGACTCAGTGTCTGTGAGCTCACAATCAGAATCACTCAAAAAACTGTAAGGTGAATAACAAGGTGATGAACTGGGTAAACATGCTGAAACAGGTGAGGGGGACACGGACAAGCAAGTACCAGACAAGAAAGCAGAAACTACACAGAGGGAACAGGATTGGTCAACAGGCTGATGGCGTCTGGAAGCTGGCCCGCGCAGTCGGTCGGTGCCGGATGCTCTCTGCTGGATCCTTTTGTGGTCGGTTCATTCTGTTACGATCTGAGGTGTGGTGGTGGACCCAGGTGCAGGGAAACGGCGTGGAGGCAGATGTGTAGTCAAATAGGGATTTAATTAAACAAGACAAGGAGGTAAATAAGGATCAACCTGAGAAAAACAATAACATCCAAAAAATACGCAAGGCAAACCGTCGGGGGAACTTCAGGGCAAAAAACGGGCAGGATGACATGAGGGCAACACAACAGTGAACCGACACAGACCTACGGAAGAAAAGAGACTAAATACACACACTAATTGACACAATGAGACACAGCTGGGCAAGACACAAATGCTGATGCTGATTGGTTGACATATGAGGAAGGGCAGGCAAACACAGGTGGACAAGAGAAGGCTTGACAAGACTATGGGAGACACAAGGAAAGCAGAACATAATAAATGTAAAGAAACAGGACAAGCTCAAAACTAGAACCCCAACAAAAGCAACAAACAAACAAACCAAAACCCAACCCAAACCATGACAATTTGACTGCTAGTAGTATTTAGAAAGTCTTCGGGGTTTGAAATATGTATTTATTATGTTATGGATATATTACGTATGTGAAGTAGGATGTAGTTTTATTTTTGGGGCTAGGTGGGTAGCTGTTTAATTAAAAGAAAAAAAGAAAAGAAACAGAAGGTGATGGCGGCACTCTCATCATCAGAGTGTGCAAGTTGTATTAGCTCCTCTGCAGATGTGTACTTGTGACAATTATCCTATAAATGGTTATTTTTCTGTTTTGTTACTGCTTGTGCTACGTGTTAGAATTAGTGTCGATACGATTTTTATTGGATGTCTAGCTATGTATTTTTTTTGTTTATGTTTTTGAGGTGTTGTATATAAGAGAGTGCACTGTGTGTGGAAAAGGGTTTTACCCTCTAACGTTTTGTGTTAAACTATATACTACTTTGTAGACATGTACAAATAATTTTATACATTCTTTTTAAAAAGAAACATAGGTATGAATGTTCGAGCCAGTTAAAACGCAGCGAACGCAGATATACTTGATTTAGATTTTAGACCTTGGCTGGCAACCAGTCCAGGGTGTCCCCCGCCTACTGCCCAGAGCCAGCTGAGATAGGCGCCAGCACCCCCCCGCGGCCCTTGTGAGGAATAAGCGGTCAAGAAAATGGATGGATTCTTTAATTAACTAGGGCAATGTATTGTCAGGATCGTACCTTTTGAAATCTTTAAACTGTTGTTTGTAAAATTAAGTATATCTTGATATTAGCCTTTTTATTTGATTATGTATGAATGAAATATCTTATATTTATTACCCTTGCTGGTTTCAATGGATACCCTGTTACGGTCGGAGTTTTTAGAAATGTTACGTTGGGGGTGTGGTGGATGGACCCAGAGGCAGAAAAACCAGGCAGGGAGAAGAGGAATGACAGCAACTAGAATGACTTTATTGACAGGGTGAAACGTGGATGGACTTGGCATGACGAACGGGGGGAGAACTGGCATGACGAACGGACTGACTTAGCGTGGACTGGATGACTTGGAAGACTTGGCGTGGACTGGATGACTTGGAAGACTTGGCGTGGACTGGATGACTTGGAAGACTTGGCGTGGACTGGATGACTTGGAAGACTTGGCGTGGATTGGATGACTTGGAAGACTTGGCGTGGACTGGATGACTCGGAAGACTTGGCGTGGACTGGATGACTCGGAAGACTTGGCGTGGACTGGATAACTTGGAAGACTTGGCGTGGCGTGGCGTGGCGTGGCGTGGATGACTTGGCAGACTGACACAACACTGAGAAACAAACATTCAACTTCAAACATTCAAACAACATACAATGCTCCCACACCCGTGTGAGACAAACACCACTCCCTTATACCAACACTAATGACACTAACAGGACACACCTGGGAGACACAGCAGGCAGAGGGCACTAATTAGGTCACACAAACGGGGAGGGAAGGCACACACAGGTGGACAAGGTTAACAGTGACGAGACTAGGGGAGACAAAACTGGACAAAAGACAGCAAACACCCAAAACCAAACTAAAACCCAACCACCCAACACAGAAACATGACAGAAAGTATTCGAGTTTGAAATATGGTTTTATCATGGTAGCGACATAGTGCATACGTGAAGAAGGGTGTATATTTTTATTTATTTATTTATTTTTTTAAGGGATGCAGATTGCAGTAGCGATTCGAAACTGAATTTTTATCATCTAGCGGCAATTCAAAGATATAGGTTATCCTATAAGGATAAATGATACTTTTTTTCTATTCTGTTCTAGTGACTTGTTTGTAAATTAAAAAAAATAATAATGTCTGTAACTAAACGAATAATTAGTTACTAAATTACCTGATCGCGTTTTACCTAGGGGTGTGAATTGCCTAGTACCTGACGATTCGATTCGTATCACGATTCACAGGTCACGATTCGATTCGATACCGATTAATCCCGATACGAATTTATAAGTCGATTGTTGCGAATTTTTTTTCATTCAAATTTAGAAAATACTAATCAGTAAGCTTGTAGAGTGTAAGATTTATATGAAAATGTATTATTTATTTATCTGAAATTTCAGTCTTATAGAGGTTGTAATCTGTTTCATGTTTGAACAGCATTAAAATAAAATATTAAGGCTTAATGTTCCGTTCATATAACATTCTTCCATGCTCAAGGTGTGAATCCTAAAAAAAAATAATAATAAAAAAAATAAAAATAAAATAAAATAAAATCGATTCTGCCGATTATTGAATCGATTCGAGAATCGCGCGATGTAGTATCGCGATATATCGCCGAATCGATTTTTTTTTTTTAACACCCCTAGTTTTACCTGATACATATATTAATTGAAAGCAAAGTCACAATGGTGTGCAATCTTCAACTCCAACAAGTAGTCCTTGCGCCATGAATTCCAAAAGGTAGTCATGAGTCTCTGGCTGTATTTCCATCTTCGTGTAATTCCTCTTTGGTAGTCGTCGGATGACTTGCGTCGGCAGGGAATGATTTGGGTGGCAAGGATGTCAGTCGCTTTCCCACTAAAAAGTGGGCTGGAGTCAGCAGCCACAGGTTTACACAAAAGGAAGCGCTGGCAATGGAAATACAGGATCAAGCGATATACGGCGCACATTGTCATTGAAATCCGTTCTATCCATCTGTATCAAAACACCAGTTATACACAACACACACACACAACACTAACATCAAATGCCCGATCCCGCCCGGCGCCCGATGAGGGGAGAGAGGGAGAGATCTCGATATTACGAGAATTGCGTGCACTGCTGGGGAATAATTTTCACTTGAATCATGCATCATAAATAACTTAAAGCAGCTATATGGAAGATTTAAAATTTCGAATCGCTACCGCCACCTGTGGCCGAAAACAAACTGCATGCTCGTACACGCTGCGCGCACTCGTTACGTGCACGACCTCAATACTGAAGACTGGGCTCTTCATATCCAATTAAACTATGTTTTCAGAGGTAAGAAGTTTTATAATGTTATACAAAGCTGGCCACTTCACGGAATGAGACTCTCGATCCCCACTAAACAATTGATGTCCACGGGACGTGCAGATCATATTGCTTTAGTCGGTCGAAGTCCAGTCCTGTGCTGTACTCCAAAACGATGTGCAAATTACGTCAATTAATTGGACCTCATTCCGATGTTAATATGCAATTACATATTGTAGTCACCCCGCTCGACGGACGTCAACCTGATTCTAGTCATTATTAGTGTATGTCGCCCCCAGGCTAGCGTCATTGTGCATTAGCCGAAAGGTGGGCTGTCATTTATGGAAATTGACGATTGTGAAAAACATATAGACCCATTCACTACTTAGTGTGATACGGCCGTGAATGTTATCGCCATTCAGTAGTACCGTTCACATTACGTTAGCATAATGTAGCTACAATAGGCTGTTTTCACGGAGGAAAATAAGGCAACATTTAGCCTGATTGAAACGCCGCGGCATGGAACGTCTGTTCTTCATAAAGTCATTCTGTTCTATTACATTCAACTTTGCCGCCCCTTTCACGCTAAATGTTGCCGTCCACCTCACTTTCACCCCAATAGTTACGACCGAGAAGTGATCGATCTTGAGGTTACTGCTATTTGAAAACAACACATTTTCTTCTAAATGTCAAGATACTCGCTTCTTACCTTTTGGAGTAGAAAGAAAGCCAGCTGTGAATCACTTTTCTAATCCAAGTCCGATCTCAACTCTATCCACCGCTGAAATGTCAAACCAATGTTCACTCTCGTTCTTGCCCGGCGTCGGTCACTACCAAGTTTAGATTTTTTTTTTTTTTCGTGGCACTTGACATTGTTTTCATTTTTTTTTTTTTAAGCAGCCTTCCGCGGAGTAACAGCGGGTGTCTGGGGCAGCGAAAATCTGTACTAGTTCCGTCTTCGCGACCACAGGAAACAACTGACGAGAACGTGCATGACGTCACATCCCGCAGACAGAGGGCGGGAAATTCAAAGGATTCGGACCGGACGCTTCCTAAATAATACTGGCCAGAGGCTTGTAGGAGTACCCATTGTGAACAGCTAAGATATACTAATACCAATTAGAATATGTTTCAGTCATAAATAGTCAAATAAAAAGGCTATTGTTAAGATATTTTTTTGGGAAATCCTCCACATAGTAGCTTTAAATAATGCTCATACAATAACTACAGGGCCGTTATAGAGGGGGGAAATGTAAAGAGTTACGTAAAGCAAAATAGTTTCGTTATGTAACGTAACGAATATAAGCGCGTTAGTTTCAACACTGTTCATCACTCTGTCACCGAAATGGGACGTCCGTCATTGACGGATTTCCAAATGTATTGACGGATTGACGATTACATTGAAGGACGGAAACCCACTTCCGTCAATGCTTTGTTCATCAATTTTTCGAAGTTTCCAGTCAATCGTCAACAAAATGGGCGTCCGTCATTGACGGATTGACGGACCTTCCGTTAATGCTGATGGAATGCCCACCTCTGTACACACACACACAGGCACCCCCGCTCGCGCGCACACCCACACACGGATCATTTCCCGTTTACATACTTCGAGGGCTGGGCGATATTGCCAAAAAATAAAAACGATTACGATTTTACTCGATTTTAATGAAAAGTTTAAAAATAAAAACAAAAAAAAATAGAGCTGTGAGCAGCTATAAAGGGCCCTTGCAACCTGGGCCACCTTGGGGTACTTGCACGTCGGGGTAATGGCACGTTGGGAACTGTCAAATAGGACAAGGACCATCTAAAATGTTTTTGACAAGCCTTGTGTGTGCAAAGTTTTATCAAAAAGCCAAAGATGGTGTGCAATTCCCAAAATAATTTCAAAATGGCGGACTTCCTTTTAGGTTTAGCATATGGCTACAGAATACTTTTTGTAGGTCTTAAGCTAATAGGTATGCCTCCCGGTTTTCACAAATCTAGGTCAAGTCATCTTTAGTTGCGTATCGCTTGAATCATACAATTGGAAATGCTCCATAAAAATGCATAGAGGGCGCTTTTGAGCATAACGTTGGGTTACTTGCACGTCAGGGTACTGGCACGTTGGGGTACTGTTACATGGAACAAGGACCATTTAAAATGTTATATTTTTCCATGCCTTGTCTGTGCAAAGTTTAATGAAAAAGGCCAAAAATGATGTATAGTTCCCAAAATAAAATCAAAATAGCGGACTTCCTCTTTGGTTTGGCAAATGGCTACATAATACTTTTTTGTAGGTCTCGCATAATCATACAATCGGAAACAAAAAAAAATAGAGCTGCGAACAGCTATAAAGGGCCCTCGCAACCTGGGCCACGTTGGGGTACTTGCACGTCGGGGTACTGGCATGTTGGGGTACTGTCAAATAGGACAAGGACCTTCTAAATTGTTTCTGACAAGCCTTGCCTGTGCAAAGTTCCATCCAAAGCCCAAAGATGGTGTGCAGTTCCCAAAATAAAATCAAAATCGCGGACTTCCTTTTAGGTATAGCATACGGCTACAAAATACTTTTTGTAGGTCTTAGGCTGATATGTATGCCTCCCAATTTTCACAAACCTAGGTGAATCATACAATCGGAAATGCTCCATTAAAATGTATAGAGGGTCGTTATTGAGCACAACGTTGGGGTACTTGCACGTCGGGTTACTGTTACATAGTACAAGGACCATTTAAAATGTAAATGTTTTTTCCATGCCTTGTGTGTGCAAAGTTTCATGAAAAAGGCCAAAAATGATGCATAATTCCCAAAATAAAATCAGAATAGCGGACTTAGTCTTAGGTTTAGCAAATGGTAACATTATAGTTTTTTGTAGGTCTTGGGCTGATAGGTATCTGTCCTAATTTTCACAAATCTAGCATAATCATACAATCGGAAATGCTTCATAAAAATGTCTAGAGTACACTATTGAGCCATTTATTGCAAATTGCACAAGAAATCTCTCAAATATTCATGTTCATGACAAGTCTGGTGTGTGCAAAGTTTCATGAGTTTTCGCACATGTATAGACCCAAAAAAAAAGCAGGATTTTACTTGGCAAACAATGCATCGCTACGGCAACAGCGTGCGACAAAATATAAAACTTTTGATAACTTTGCATCTTAAACATCTTAAGATGAAAGTGTATGCCTCCAAATTATCATAGCGCTAGGTGAAATGTACAACCAGGAATGCCTCGTTAAAGGAGTTTTTTTTTTTAGCTCAAAATGTGATGCCCGGCCCCTGGGGGACTTCCTGTTGGGTTTAGCACATGGCACCACGAGACTTTTTTGTACATCGTGGGCTGTTACATAGGTCTCCAAATTTTCGTAGCTCTAGCTTCTTTGTACAACTGGGAATGCTTCATTAAGAAGGAATGTTTTCCTTTGCAAACTGTCCATGCCACGGCAACAGCGTGCGACGAAATAAAAAGCTTTCAATAACTTTTCATCTTCAACATCTTAAGATGAATCACACCAAGTTTGAAGATGATCGGATCAACTCTGTAGGAGGAGTTCGTTAAAATAAGACCACTATGAAACCGCCAAAAAAATGGCAACACGTTCCAAATTAAATCAAAATGGCGGACTTCCTGTTAGGTTTAGCATATGGTTCAAAAATAGTTTTTTGTACATTGAGGGCTGTTACATATGTCTTCAAATGTTGGTAACTCATGGTGAAACGTACAGCCGGAAATGCTTCATTAAGTAAGAATTTTGAAACGCAAAATTTGATGCCCCGCCTCTGGCGGACTTCCTGTTAGGTTTAGCATATGGCACCAACAGACTTTTTTTGTAGGTCGTAGTCTATTACATATGTGTACCAATTTTCGTAGCTCTAGGTTAAACGTACAAGCGGCAATGCTACGTTTAGTAAGAGTTTTGAAACTCTAAATTTGATGCCTCGCCACGACAACAGCGTGCGACGAAATAAAAAGCTTTCAATAACTTTTCATCGTCAACATCTTAAGAGGAATCACACCAAGTTTGAAGATGATCGGATAAACTCTGTAGGAGGAGTTCGTTAAAATAAGACCCCTATGAAAGGGCCAAAAAAAATGGCAACACGTTCCAAATTAAATCAAAATGGCGGACTACCTGTTAGGTTTAGCATATGGTTCAAAAAGAGTTTTTTGTACCTCGAGGGCTGTTACATATGTCTTCAAATGTTGGTAACTCATGGTGAAACGTACAGCCGGAAATGCTTCATTAAGTAAGAATTTTGAAACGCAAAATTTGATGCCTCGCCTCTGGCGGACTTCCTGTTACGTTTAGCATATGGCACCAACAGACTTTTTTTGTAGGTCATAGTCTGTTACATATGTGTACCAATTTTCGTAGATCTAGATTAAACGTACAACCGGCAATGCTTCATTAAGTAAGAATTTTGAAACTCTAAATTTGATCCCTCGCCCCCGTCATATAGTATGTCAAAAACTTTAGATTTTTTACCCTGATGTTGTCCCAGGTGTTGAGATGGTACAGCCCAAGTTTGAAGTCAGTCGGGCTAACCGTGTAGGAGAAGCGGGCAAAGGTATGACCCCTGCAAATGTGCAAAAATGGGCCAAAATTGGACATTTAAATACTCATACCTCACTTCCTGTCTATTTTAGGGTACACATAGACAAAGAGGTTTTTGTTCATCTGAATGTGCTCTAGGTGCCACACAATTTTCGTAGCCATAGGACAATCGTAGCGGGACAGGGATCCGTTAAACCTATATAGGTGGCGCGGGGGGTCGGCACGGCGCGCATGTGCGAGTAGACGTGTTTGTAGGGTGCTCCTCCGACAATCTGAGTTTTATATGATTAAAACACCTTAAATGTGAAGGCATCGGATGTTTAACGTTGATTAGGAGTTTGGCTGTCGATCATTGTTGGATATGGCCCCGAAGAAACCGTGTCCAACTAAAAAACCCACGGAAGAAGCCGATGAAGGGCACGGGAGCAACATGCTAACCGGGCTAGCTGTTGGGCCCTCCGCCGATACTACGGCCGTGCTTGATGCTATCGGGGAAATGAGCCGGAAAATCACGATAGATTTAATGCTTTGCAGTCGACTCTGGAGGAAATCCAGGCCATTTTGAAAGAGCATGAAGGGCGTTTGTCTGCGGTGGAAGAAGCAACCAGTGATCATGACTGCAGGTTGGCTAAACTGGAGCAACAGGCTTAGCTGGAAGAAGCTAACAAGGCCTGGCAGGAAAAAGTCACCGACTTGGAGGCGCGTTCCAGACGACAGAACATTAAATTTGTGAATTGGCCAGAAAATATTGAATCTGGGAATCCAGTGGAGTTTGTGTCAAAGTTGATGCCCTGTCTTTTTGGGAATGGGCACTTTCCGAAGCCTGTTGAAATGGATTGGGCACACAAGCTAGGTAGCAAGCCAGCTAAGTCTGCTAACAGGCCTCGTATTTTGATAGCGAGGATCCACAACTACCGCGTCAAGGAGCTCATCATGCGGTTGGCAATGGAACACTTTCCCTTAAGGTACAAGGAACACCATATCCACATTTTCCCGGATTTCCCTATTGAGATCGTGAGGCGTCGTCAACTTTTTGAGGACGCAAGAAAGAAGTTGAAGGCTGCGGGTCATCGCACGGGTTTCATCTATCCTGCGCGTCTTCGGGTTACCCATGGCAACGTGACAACTACATTCAGCACGCCGGAGGAGGCGAAGATTTTCGCGGACAACTTGGTGACCACCGAGGATGACTGAAGAGAACTTTGGCGCCGAACAATGATGTCATGTGAACTACATTCGGTCTTTGGAAGTTCTCAGGTTATATTGAATGATCGTTCCAGGTAACATCTTGTAAAGTTGGATATTTTTATTTTATTTCAATTTTTTTTTTAAAGCCGCAGTGTGTAGCTCACGACCGCCATCTATCGGTCAAACAAGATAATGCAATGATTTTAAGCACACGAACTACGGCGTCCCAGAGAGACCCTACTTCAACAGCCTACCACCAATTTCACCGGAACAGAACGCAAACAACTTCTGGTATTCCCTCGAGTGATGACGTAAGTGAATTGCATTTGTTAGACATACTGTACAGATCCCTAATATTTGTGATTTAGTCATTTAATTTCAGAATTAATATTTTTGTCGGCATTGTTAGGAAATACTGTACGTCAGCTAATGATAATGGCTATCTATGTTCATATTTGTTAGTGCAACTAAACCATGCAACAGAGAACACACAGTTATGTTATATGTTTTATAGACATGTGGACCATCTCAAAGAGGGCGAGGAGGGGGCGAGGGAGACGACGAGGAAGAGATGCGCGGAAGAGAACGCGGTGTCTCGTAACGTACAATTATGTCATCATGGAAAAATAATTCCATTCGAGCATGCATGTGAATGGCTCAAAACATACCTTTGCTTGGAATATGTGGTATTTAGATTACATCGTTTGCTGATATGTTTAGTATATCGTACAAAAATAATGGTGTTAACTGAACTACACATCTGCAACTCAGACTCGTAAACCCCCCCGTGTCTTGTTGCTACTAACCACTCAGAAAAGTGCTACTTACAAAAACATTTGAAACCCTTTACTCAGATATCGATTTGTCACCATGTTGAACAATTTTACCTAATAAATATCACAAAGCAACTTAATTAGTTTTGATTGAAGATACAACAGCTTCCTTGTACTTCGATGTGCAGGAATTTACATGGCTTTCACAAATAGTCTTGCTCATGTAATAATGTACTTCATTGGCTCAGTGACTTTCAGTTCATTGTTTGGTACCTCATCTGACATACAATTGTTACCTTCTTGCAGAGACTCGTACAGGAAATGACCATGGAGGAACATGAAGATATCCAAGTCCAGCTGATAGACTGACACCAAGAAATACTTTTTGACACATTGCTGACACATCAGCACCACCATGATTTCCTGTACCTGGATCCCAGACTGCAGCACCTTGGTGACTTGTGGCAAATAAGTGACACTTTCCCAGATCCTCGAGGACAATACAAAGGTTTTTTACCTGGCATATAATTAGTCCATGTCTGACACTTGTTGTTGTAGTTTGTATAACTTGTATATTGTTGTTGTGTGTTAATTTGTACATTTTGAATAACTAAAAAATACTATTTCCTTTGGCGTCAACATGCAGTGTTCATTCGACACCTAACCTAACACTATTTTACATGACCAGAAATGTAAAACATCAAAAGCCTGGAGAATTATTATAAATGCTTGCAATGACAAGGAATTCTTCATTGGCCAATGAATGTAAGGTACAGTACATGAAAATGAATAAATAAAATAAAGTAAAATAAAAGTCTACATGAAATGAACATATTAACTAAAAAAAAAAAAAAAAAAAATGCTGTTAGAATATAATGAGCTACATGAATTGCAGTTGTTCCAGAAATTTACCAATACGCTGTGCATTTCAAAATATGGAAAATAGACATACAGGTTTGGGCCAAAAGTAGTGTTACAGAGCAGGTATGTGTTGTACACAGCTAAAATATCTGATTAACTCAATACCATGATGTTTTGTTTTTTTGTGTGTGTGTGTGTGTGTGTGTGTGCTGACATTGTCCCCCATTAACATTGCAACATTCCTCAAACTCTCCCGAACACATAGTATGATCTGTAACACTACTTTTCGCCTACTCTATGATGTTATTGGGGCAAAATTAAGGAAGGCTTGTCCATTGATTGTGTGAACAGACTGCAGTAAAAATGAAGTCACTTCAATGTTTGCTGGTTTTATTAAGTTTTACATGCTCCTTGACTGCACAAGTACATGTTATGGAGTGAGGGCATGTTCCCACCAACGATGATATCATATTCTTCAAAGGCTTGCTGAGGAAAGTGAGGGAGGAGTCACTCCATGGCTTCAGACACCTGGTCAGCAGGTCCTGTGTAAAACAAGTGCTGCTTGTACATGTGACCATTCCGTATTGCTTCACACAAAAAGTTAATGTAGTATGCAATGCCGTCCATATGTAAATGACATACCAAGACGTCGGCTGACTTCAGTTTGTTGCAGCTCAGATATGGTAGGTGGAGATACTGGTGGTACAACACCAAAGCCTTCTGGGGTCCTCCATTCAAGTGTCCTCATTCGGGGCATTCCAATTTGGCTGCTGACTCTCCCCTTGATATTTTTTTTTCTTGCAGGTCGGTGATGTATTTAAACGGTGCATGAATGCTTGTATACATCAGAATATGGTTCTGGAACCCCTCAAGTTTGGCTGTTGATCTAGTGTGACACAAACAAAAACAAAATTATAAAATAAAATAATTGATGATACTACTATATGTCACCAACTTTCCAACAAAGCCCCCAAAATAGAGGTAAGATCTTTAGTTTTTGGGCCCAAAACATTGTATTAGCTAGATAAAAGTAACTTGACTGCATAGAATATGCAAAGGCTGCTTGCTTGTCGAGTTTCCGTGGAAAACGTAGCAGCCTGTAAATTCTTGTGCACCCAATTACACAATGGACCAGTACACACTTGAGTGAGAGAGTTCAGACTCTAGCAGTGCTTACGGTACAGCCAGCATTTAAGTCCAGAAAGTTATTCCCTGCCGAAAATTAATTTCGAGAACACTATTTTCACCAACCACAACGAAAATAATCTTCAACTCCTCCACTAATACAGTATGCTTTAGATTCATTACATTACACAATAACTTGCACATTTACTCTAAATATAACGTGCCAGCGGGAATCTTTTTTTTTTTTTTCAAAGCAAGTAGCTACATAACGAAATCGTTCGAGTGGTGCGGAGTTGCTAATCAACAGCTACAGTGATCGTAAAACAAAGGTACGAACATCGTATTAATTAGTACGGTGTATACTTTTTCTCTCGCTCTCAAAACGTAAACACAAATGTACTCTTACTTACCGGTCAAGTAGAAAGCAGTCGAAGGCACCGGCACGTCCCAAACCTAGTCTGTTCCTCATTTCTCTCCATCTGGCAAATGCGGCTACAATATAAACTCTTGTTTTGTCGCGCTGAAATAAAATAAATTCCCAAAGCAATTGTGATGCTTGATAATGCTCTCTTCGGGGACCGGAAACTCTTCTTCTTCGTGTACATGCGGTCGCCATACAAACCGGAAGTGCGTCTGCAAAGGCGTTCCAAAAACGCGTTAAGAAATGGAGCGCTGAAATTTGTCGTTGACGGCACCCGTAGCAGAAAGATGGCGGCGAAACATGGCGGACACTAGCAGGCGAGGCGCGGTCATGTAAAATAATTAGTGATTTATATACTTACCGTTATATTTTAAAAAAGTATGTTTATGCGATACAACACATCTTTTTACTTACTACTAACACAAACATTTGTTTTTTTTAAATGAATGACTTTTTATTTCACCACTAGATGCCACTGTATAATACTGAGTGTACCTTTAAGATAAAGAAAATACATCTTGTTTTTGAGTATAGTTGGATGTATCCTCCTTGTTGATTTCAAAGCTACATTGGTGCCTTATATTTTTCAGGTCAATATACTTTAGGTGTTTTATTTTATTGATTTTTTTTTTCCTGTTCGGAGGAGTACACTAGGAAGTAGTTAATTGTGTTTTAACAGCTTAGTTGCTTAATTACTAAGTATTGTTAGGAGTACCCTTAGATAGATGTTAATTTGGCTTTTTTTGCCCTGCTTTGTTGTGGAAAGTAGGGCATGGTGGAGGGAGGGATTCTGTGTATGTCTTGTATATTTGTTGTATGTTTGTTTTTTGTGTTCACATGGAGTACTGATTTGGAATATTTACCAAAGAAGAGGAACATTCACTTTTGATGACAGTGGTTAATAAGAAAGATAGGGGGGTCAATATGGTTAGTTGGAATGTGAGGGGTTTGGGTACCCTTATTAAGAGGGCTAAAGTTTTTGCACACTTAAAATCTCTGTTTTCAGATAATTGTTTTTTTACAAGAAACCCATATTAGATCACAGGATCAGAGACGTCTGAAATGCAACTGGGCGGGGCAGATATTCCATTCAACTTTTTCAAGTAAAGCACGAGTGGTCGCTATCATAATAAAGAAGAACATTCCTTTTGACCATGAAAAAACTGTTAGTGATGTTAATGGAAGGTTCTTGATTGTAACTGGAAAACTGTATTCTGTACATGTTACATTAGTGAACATTTATGGTCCGAATGCAGACGATGCAGGTTTTTTTCGCAAAGTTTTTGACAAAATTCCAGATTTTGCAAACACCACTCTAATAATCGCAGGAGATTATAATGTGGTTTTGGATTGGCACTTGGATAGATCTTCTAAAAAAACAATCTGCACCTTCAAATGCTTCTGTAGCCTTGAATGGTCTTATTTCCTCTACCAGTTTAGGGTTAGGGTTAGCATGCATGTGTCTGGCGTTTACAACACCCTACAGATAGAGATTATTCATTTTTTTTCTAAATTGCATAATTCTTATTCCCGAATTGATTTTTTTTTTTTTATTAGATTCTAGGCTCTTACCGAATGTCATTAATAGTAAATACCATAACATCTTGATTTCGGACCATGCACCTACTAGTGTAGTCTTTGATTTTAATGTGCCAAAAAGAGGGTCAACTTGGAGATTGCAGTCATATTTATTGAATGACCCAGACTTAAATACTTAACACAAAAAATTGAGGATTTTACTCTCACTAATGACACCAAGGATACATCAGACTCCATTTTATGGGAAACCTTTAAAGTGGTCTTGAGGGGACATATAATTTCATATGAGGCCTCACAAAGGAAAATGAGAAATTCTCGGCTGCGGGAGATTGATGACAAGGTATCACAATTGGAAACGCTTTATTGACAAAACAATTGCAATCTTACACTGCAAGAAATTATGACACTTAAATATGAATATAATACAATTTTAACGAAACAAGTAGGCGCCCAAATTTCTCGTTTACGTGTGCGTTATTTTGAGCTTGGGGACAAGCCGCATACTCTCTTAGCTCGACAACTTAGAGGTCAACAGAATAGTAGGGCCATACGTAGAATTAAATCTAGTGCTGGAGAAATACTCTCACTCCCAAAGTCAATAAATGAACGTTTTGCTAGCTTTTATAAGGAGTTGTACAGGTCACAGGCTCAAGGGAATGTGGACTCCTGAATGAAGGATGTCCCCATTCCAAGATTGGACGATACCTCATGCCAGGCCTTAAATCAACCTTTGACCATGATGGAGGTTTCAGAGGCCATTAAATCATTAGCTTCTGGGAAAGCCCCCGGATCCGACTGGTATGGACCAGAATTCTATAAAAAGTTCACTGGACAGATATCCCCACTCCTGCTTATAATGTTCTTACACTCTATGGAAGTAAAAACACTTCCTGCCACTTTATATGACGCAAATATAACCCTGCTTCTAAAACCTGATAGAGATGATTCAAATCCTGCATCATATCGTCCATTCTCTATGTTAAATCTTGATTGTAAGATTTTTACAAAAATACTTGCTAATAGATTAAATGTATGTATTGAGTCCATTGTGCATAAAGATCAGACTGGCTCCATCCCTAAGATATTCTTTTTTCAATACTAGAAGGGTGCTAAATATAACATACTATAAATTTCCATTGGGTTCAAAACAGGCTATTTTATATCTAGATGCTGAGAAGGCGTTTGATCAGGTCGAGTGGGGACATCTGTTTAAGGTTCTAGAAAGATTTGGCCTAGGTGAATCCTTTGTATCCTGGGTTCAATTAGCGTATTTACGCCCCTCTGCTTCAATTGTTACAAACCAAGATAGATCGTGTCCGTTTCTGTTAGAGAGGAGCACTCGTCAGGGGTGCCCGCTCTCACCACTGTTATTCGCTTTGGCGATTGAACCCCTGGCCATCAGCATAAGAGAAAATCCACTCATTAAACCCATAGTGATTGGGGGAGTTGACCATAAAATATCACTTTATGCTGATGACATTGCCATTTTCATTTCAGATCCTGAGTATTCTATTCCCAATCTGTTAGATTTAATTAATAGTTTTGGTGCAGTATCTGGGTATACCATTAATTGGCAGAAGAGTGACCTGATGACCCTTACAACAGATTTAGAGCCTGAATTTGCCGCTTCGATTCAGTTTAAGATTTCAGATACTGTTAGATACTTAGGTATCAAAGTTACAAAAAACCCTAATTCTCTATTTAAACTAAATTTTACTGAAAGATTAAATGCCCTAAAAGAGAACATAGAAAAGTGGAGAACGCTACCTTTATCCATGATTGGTAGAATTAATACAATTAAGATGGTCTCCCTACCAAGATTTCTTTATTTATTTCAGAATATTCCCGTGTATATCCCAAAAAAGTATTTTAAGTTGATTGACTCTGTTATTTTGCCTTTCATTTGGGGGTATAAGGCGCATCGAATTGCAAAACAATACCTCCAGCAGCCTAAGGAATGTGGCGGTCTTGGCCTGCCGTGTTTCTTACATTATTATTGGGCAGCTAATGTAAGAGTCATGGTGTATTGGCAGATTAATAAAGACTTGGTGTCATTAGACGATGTTCCCTCTTGGTTGACAATAGAACATAGTTTAGTCCCAAAAACCTCTCTTAGGGCAATTGTTTTTTCCTCGCCTAGGCCATTGTCCGCTCGGAGAGGAGAACATTTCATTATTCTGCATACTCAGAAAATCTGGTTGCAGATTAGGAAATTCTGCAATCTCCCAAGCACGACCATACATGCTCCAGTGTGGCATAATCATGCTTTTGCTCCATTGTTTATAGATCCTGTTTTTAGAGAATGGAGCAGGATTGTTATAGAGTCGATTAAAAATTTGTATATTGAAGACACATTCTGTTCATTTGAACAATTACAAAAAAAATACAATTTGCCTAAGGGTAATTTTTTTTAGATCTTTACATCCATCCATCCATCCATTTTCTTGACCGCTTATTCCTCACAAGGGTCGCGGGGGCTGCTGGCGCCTATCTCAGCTGGCTCTGGGCAGTAGGCGGGGGACACCCTGGACTGGTTGCCAACCAATCGCAGGGCACACAGAGACGAACAACCATACACACTCACACGCACACCTAGGGACAATTCGGAGCGCCCAATTAACCTGCCATGCATGTCTTTGGAATGTGGGAGGAGACCGGAGTACCCGGAGAAGACCCACGCGGGCACGGGGAGAACATGCAAACTCCACCCAGGAGGGTCCGAGCCTGGACTCGAACCGGAGACCTCAGAACTGGGAAGCGGACGTGCTAACCACTCGACTACCGTGCCGCCCTAGATCTTTACAATTGAGGAGTTATGTTAGCCAAAATATCCCGACATTTAATTGTCTCCCTCTGGAAAATGACTTGTTTAAAATATTGATGGGGCCCCCAGAATCCAAAGGTTTAATCTCTTCATTAGTAAAATTCTTTCTGAGCAAATATACTCGTTCCACGTCGTTGATTAAGCAAAAATGGGAAGAAGATTTCAACACTACAATTACGGAGGATACATGGCAGTGAGCGCTGAGTGACATTCAAAGATGTTCTGTTAACTGTAGGCTACAGATAATTCAGTATAAAGTAGTTCTTAGGTTGCATTATTCAAAGGTGAGGTTAAACAAAATATTCCCACAAACATCACCTCTATGTGAACGATGTAAGATAGCGGATAGCACATTAGCACATCAATTTTGGCTCTGCCCAAGGATTCAAGGTTTTTGGTCTTCAATATTTAGATGGTACTCTCAAGTATTCAAAATAACCATTGACCCTGACCCCATAATTGCTCTGTTTGGTTTCTCGGATGCATTGCAAAAATTGGGTCATGGTAAGACTTTTGTGGTTGCTTATGGCATGGTAATTGCCAAAAGGTGTATCTTAAAATTATGGAAGTCTGACGTCCCACCCCATTTTGAAACTTGGCTTCGGGAATTTGTAGGAGTGTTACACATAGAAAAATTGAGATATGAGGTATCAGGGAACACCCAGAAGTTTTGCATTGCATGGGAGCCAATTTTAGAACACTTGAAATTAAGCTAGACCCCTACCCCTTTCCTTCAGCAGTCATCATTTGAGGTATACGTGGACTTTGGTAAAGGAAAAAAAGGGAAAATTTGGATAAGTACTTCAATGTGTTTTTGTCTTTATATATATGTATGGGAATATGCATAGTATATGTTTTTGGAAACTGTTCACGTGCAGAGTATACAAATGTATAAATTGATGTGCAGTTCTTTGTTGTGATTTTAATTTTCCTGTTTTTTGTTTTTTTTTGTTTCTTCCTCTGGATGTGGGTGTGTGTGCATGTTTTGTCTTGTGTGTCAAGGTGACATTGGAAAGTAGACGATTACTAGAAATTGATTGTCACTGCTTGTTGTATGTTGTTCATTGAAAATGTTTCTAAATAAACATGGTAAAAAAATAAAAAAAATAAAAAACCTATATAGGTGGCGCTACAGAGCCATTTTTCTGTTATCATGTATGGCGACTTTAAAATATCAAATTTTTCGCCAGGCCTGATCTGCGTGTAAAGTTTGGTGAGTTTTCGTTCATGTTTAGTGTCTCAAAAATGTGATTGTTTGCGGAAAAGAATAATAACAAAGAAAAGAAGAAGAAGAACTAGAGCTGCGAGCAGCTATAAAGGGCCCTCGCAACCTGGGCCACGTTGGGGTACTTGCACGTCGGGGTACTGACATGTTGGGGTACTGTATCATAGGAAACCGTCTAAATTGTAAATGTTTTTGCCATGCTTTGTGCTTGCAAAGTTTCATGGAAAGGCCAAAAATCATGCACAATTAACAAAATAAAATCAAAATGGTTTGGCACATGGCTATAGAATAATTTTTGTAGGTATTAGACTGATTGGTGTGCCTCCAAATATTCACACATCTAGCTGAATCATATAATCGGAAATACTTCATAAAAAATGTCTAGAGGGCGCTATTGAGCCATTTATTACAAATTGCACAACAAATCTCTAAAATATTCATGTTCTTGAGAGGTCTGATCTGTGTGCAAAGTTTTGAGTTTTCGCTCAAAAAAGCATTTTTCTTTGCAAACAATGCATCGCTAGAGCAAAGGCGTGACAAACAATTTCAATAACTTTTCATCTTAAATATCTTCAGATGAAACACGCCAAAGATGAAGACAATCTGATAAGTTTTGCAGAAAATATGAGGCCTATAAAAGGCCCCCAAAAATGGCTACAAATAGCAAAGTAAATCAAAATGGCAGACTTCCTGTTTGGTTTAGCATATGGCTTTAGAAACTTTTTTGTCAGTCTTAGGCTGATAGGTATCCCAATTTTTACAAATCTAGCTGAATCATACATTTCCAAAAGCTTCATAAAAATGTCTATAGGGCGCTATTGAGCCATTTATTGCAAATTGCACAAGAAATCTCTAAAATATTCATGTTTATGACAAGTCTGATGTGTGTGTAAAGTTTCATGAGTTTTCGCTCGTTTAGACCAAAAAAAAAAAAAAGCAGCATTTTACTTGGCAAATAATGCATCGCTATGGCAACAGCTTGCGACAAAATAAAAAAAACTTTCGATAACTTTGCATCTTAAACATCTTAAGATGAAACACACCAAGTTGGAAGACAGTCGGATAAATTTCGTAGGAGTTCGTTAAAATGTGACCCCTAAAAAAGGCGTACATCAAAATGCCGGACTTCCTGTTTGGTTTAGCATATGGTTCTAAGAGACTTTTTTTGTACATCGTGGGCTCTTATGTATGCCTCCAAATTATCATAGCGCTAGGTGAAACGTACAAGCGGGAATGCTTCGTTAAAGAGGAGTTTTTTAGCTCAAAATGTGATGCCCGGCCCCTACGGGACTTCCTGTTGGGTTTAGCATATGGCACCAAGAGACTTTTTTGTACATCGTGGGCTGTTACATTTGTCTCCAAATTTTCGTAGCTCTAGCTGCTTCGTACAACTGGGAATGCTTCATTAAGAAGGAATTTTTTCCTTTGCAAACTGTGCATGCCACGGCAACAGCGTGCGACGAAATAAAAAGCTTTCAATAACTTTTCATCTTCAACATCTTAAGATGAATCACACCAAGTTTGGAGATGATCGGATAAACTCTGTAGGAGGAGTTTGTTAAAATAAGACCCCTATGAAATGGCCCAAAAAATGGCAACACGTTCCAAAGTAAATCAAAATGGCGGACTTCCTGTTCGGTTTAGCATATGGTTCAAAAAGAGTTTTTTGTACCTTGAGGGCTGTTACATATGTCTTCAAATTTTGGTAACGCTAGGTGAAATGTACAGCCGGTAATGCTTCATTAAGTTAGAATTTTGAAACACAAAATTTGATGCCTCGCCTCTGGCGGACTTCCTGTTAGGTTTAGCATATGGCACCAACAGGCTTTTTTGTAGATCATAGTCTGTTACATATGTGTACCAATTTTCATAGCTCTAGGTTAAACGTACCACCGGCAATGCTTCGTTAAGTAAGAATTTTGAAACTGTAAGTTTGATGCCCCGCCACCGTCATATAGTATGTCAAAAACTTTAGATTTTTTACCATGGTGTTGTCCCAGGTCTTGAGATGGTACATCCCAAGTTTGAAGTCAATCGGATTAACCGTGTAGGAGAAGCGGGCAAAAGTATGACCCCTGTAAATGTGAAAAAAATGGCCAAAATTGGACATTTAAATACTCATATCTCACTTCCTGTCTATTTTAGGGTACACAGATCAAAGAGGTTTTTGTTCATCTGGATATGCTACAGGTGCCACACAATTTTCATAGCCGTAGGACAATCGTAGTGGGACAGGGATCCGTTTAAGCTATGTAGGTGGCGCTACAGAGCCATTTTTCTGTTATAATGTATGGCGACTTTAAAATATCAAATTTTTCGCCAGGCCCGATCTGCGTGTAAAGTTTGGTGAGTTTTCGTTTACGTTTAGTGTCTCAAAAATGTGATTGTTTGCGGAAAAGAATAATAACAAATAAAAAGAAGAAGAAGAATAAGAATTCCTTCAGGAACAATAGGGACCTCGCAGCGGTCGCTGCTCGGGCCCTAATAATAAGAATTCCTTCAGAAACAATAGGGACCTCGCAGCGGTCGCTGCTCGGGACATAATAATAAGAATTCCGACAAAAACAATAGGGCCTCGCAGCGGCACCGCCGCCGGTGCTGCCACTGCTCGGGCCCTAATAAGAATTCCTTCAAAAACAATAGGGCCTCGCAGCGGCACCACCGCTGCCGCTGCTCGGGCCATAATAAGAAGAATTCCTACAAAAACAATAGGGCCTCGCAGCGGCCCTGCCGCCGGTGCCGCCGCTGCTCGGGCCCTAATAAGAATTCCTTCAAAAACAATAGGGCCTCGCAGCGGCACCGCCGCTGCCACTGCTCGGGCCCTAATAAGAAGAATTCCTACAAAAACAATAGGGCCTCGCAGAGGCACCGCCGCTGCTCGGGCCCTAATAATAATAAGAATTCCTTCAGGAACAATAGGGACCTCGCAGCGGTCGCTGCTCGGGCCCTAAAAACATTTAAACAAGGTTTGATTTATTCAAAAATTAATCTTGTGCAAAATGTTCAGACAATAACGTACACGGATTTTTTTTTATCAGTTTTACGGTAAATTTAACATAGCTTGTTCAAAAAATTTGACTCATATCTTTTGCATAACTTAAATGCAACATAACTTGTGCAAAAAAAAAAAACTACTCACAGCCTTTTGCTCAACATAAATGCCACAAAGCTTGTGCAAAAAAAGCTACTCATAGCCTTTTGTTCAACTTAAATGCCACATATATAGCTAGAGCAAAAAAACTACTCATATCTTTTGCTCAACTTAAATGTCACATACATATCTTGTGCAAAAAAAACTACTCATAGCCTTTGCACAACTTAATTGCCACAAGTAAGTAGTTCTAACAATTGTAAACAGGTATTGTAAACCACACATCCAGTATTCTGCAAATATACAACTCAACTCATAATAACGTTTGTATAACGTATAACGTTTGTATATAACAGAATTTCAAGATCAACAGCGTAAAAATAATCAGCACCACCTTTTATTGTAATAAACTCAAATTTCTGACAAGCAAAACTAGCCTGTCAACTGACGCTGGCAAAAGACAAGCTCTGGTGCATGTCACAATGTTTCCCCCGTAGTAAATGCAGCTCAAGTTTGTTGTTTCAATGGTGTGCGTGTACTTATCTTTGCTAGCGTTAGCCACGCCGCACTCTCGAAGACGTGAGCATTCCTCCCATTCTTTCGGATGCATTTGGCGCAAGTGCTGGAAGAGGTTAGTTGTGCTGCCTGCTATTTTTCGTTTTAAGAGCTGTTCGGCAAACCTTGCACACACTTTTACTTTGCTCTACGTCGCTCTTGTAAAAGCCGAACATGAGTCCCTTTTCTGGGGTCTTCTGGAGCAGACAATGTGCGCGAGTAGGCAGCGTACCGTTTAGCCAAAGTAGCTGATGTGGGGCTCCCGGTGATTTTGAAGCGTCACTTTCCTTCGCTGCCGGTTGGCGTGGGTTGGCTTCGCCGCCTGGGAGACCGTGTAAAGGCCCCAGTATACTTCTGCGTCAGGCTCACGCGGAGACGTTACGGCGGAGCTCCGCTCCTGCGTTTGCTTTCAAACTTGTGCGCGATACACATCAGATGAATGAATTAATTTGTTCATTAATTTCTGTGCGTGTTTGTGGGAGTGAAAAGAAACGGGGAAAAAAAAACAGGCGGTGATGTGGACTGGCTGTACGGCTGTTGCGGGCTCCTGTTTGCCTACCGATGATGTCACATGCCGCAGCTTCGCTATAGTAGGGTGACGTCATCAGCAAGCACGCCAGCCACCAAACGAAGGGCCCCAAAACAACGAGCGTAAACAGAAGCGAGCCGCTTAAGGTTAGATGATGTGTATTTATTTGTAAGCACCTCGATTTCACGATTTAGCTCATTTTCACATCGTGGCACTTTCAATGGACGAATTAATCGAATTAATTCGATTTATCGCCCAGCCCTACATACTTCTGAATTTTTTGGCCATAAATATGTAATCGCTGTGGATCGTGACTTCCGGTGTGGCACAGGGCGACTGTAACAATGGAACAGTCTAAAAGTAAAAGTGATCTTGATAACTGATAACTTTTTTTGCGTACTAGTACTACAAATATCTATTGTTGCAGCTTGCTTTAACATTTAAACTTAAAATCTTGCGGCAGTTTTAATTTTAGTTAAATGGTAGGGGTGGGAGAAACATCGATATCGCAATATATTGTTGTGCTCTCTGTTGCAATAAATTATCGATACACTGACGGTAGATATTGATGTAATGTGTCCTGTTGTGCAGTGTTATGTGATAAATTTTTATGCACTTTTATATGTCTCACTTTACAATGTTTACAGTTAAAAGACTAAGAGGCAGTGAGGCACTATGCAGAACTTTATTGTTAGGATTATTATGTATATATTATTCCATATTTTCTCTTTATTACATAGATTTAATTGTAAAAGCATTTTACTCAGTGTTGTGCTATCTGTTTGGAGCGGCTGCATGCATGTTTATTCAACCTCAGGACATCTTGAATGTGGGAATGAAGAACTTCACACCAGGACAATAGACAGCCTTCAAAGATTAGTGGTCATAAAAAGGTTTTATGGTTAGAGGATGTCTCCTGTGTTTATTTTGTGATGCCACAACGATGCTATGTCTCCACCTCCTTTTGTGACCATTTGTTAGCGAACTCCATGAAAAGACAAGAAATGTGAATGTGTGTCAGAGTGGGCCAGAGGATTGTGACCAGCACACATCTCTCGCTCATCTCTCCTTGTACAAGTAAAGGCCTTGTTTTTCTCATTTTAATGTCTGTCTCCTTATTTGTGCAGTTTAAAAATGTCAAAGATGGTGTTTAAACCTGACATTTATACATTGTACAAAGTTTTGGCATTGAATAAATGCATAATTAGACATTTTCCTTTTTATGGGCATTTGTTGGCTTTTTCAGTCACATATCGTAATATATTGCAAAAATTTTAGATATCGTGTATCGTGATATTATCGATATCGTGAGCCAAATATCATCACAGTATCGAATCGTGGTTTACCCGTAACGTCCCGCCCCTAGTAAATGGTGAAGATGACTACCAGTTAGAATTACACTACATGTCATACCTTTTGTTTTTTTTGTTTTTTTAGATAAATAAGCTGGACAAGGCAGTGGCAGCGGCCAACACATTTTTCCAAGCAAACAAAGATCACGTGGAGATGAGGCAGAACCTGGATTACTATGGCACTGTGTCAGGAGTGCAGGAAGAGGACTTCAAAGATCTCGAAGCAAGGCCACACATGGTTTGAACAAAGCATTCTATTCTTGCAAGAATAAAATGTGAAAATGTTGGGATTTGATATTTGACCTCACATTAATCTTCCAACTTGTGATAATATCTATATCAAATTTTGTTCAAGGCAAAATTCTTGATGGGAAAGAGTTATTACAGCAGCAACTCTTACAGTCTAGCAGCCAAACTATTTGAGGTGGCTGTAACTGAGTACTTCATTGCTGATGAAGAGTGCAGAGCAATTTGTGAAGGAAGCTACAAATATGATGGCTACAATTACATGGAGTACAACGCTGACCTCTATCAGACAATGACAGGTGACGCATCGTTATACCCGCTTTCGGCAAAGCGACCCATCAATAGACTTTTTATAGTTGTGTATTTTTTGTCAGATCATTACATACAGGTATTGAATTGTAAGCAGCGCTGTTCTGTGGAGCTGGCCTTTACTGATGCTGGAAGTGAAAAGCCTTTGGAGAATTTTCTTCCCTCACACTTTAACTACCTGCAGTTTTCCTACTACAACAGTAAGGTTATTTTTATTTTATTTTTTTTTGTGTGTGTGTCACCATGTAATATCACTAATGCAATCATGGGCATGCTTTATAGGCCACAATATTTCAAATCCAAATAACTGTACATACAATTAGTAAGTTTTTACAGTAGAAAAACTTCTGCACTTTCTGGAATGCAGACACTCACCTCAATCTACCCATCCATCCATATTACACCATGACTTGTCCTCATTGGGCTAGATATGTGGTGTACCTGGGAATGGTCAATCCATTCCAGGGCACATAGAGACAAACAACTATTTACACTTGCATTGACACCCTTGGTAGGGTGACCAAACATGCTCCCTGGTGTTTCATCCTTTCCGCCTTACAAGGTCTTGTCTCCTCCATTGCTCTCACCTCCTCCTGGACCAGGCGCCACTTCTCCTTTCCCTTGATGATCAATAGAGGAGTTGGGAAGAACCCAAGCCCAACTAGACCCTGTGTGACCACTCCCACTAGGTTCTTGTGACGTAGCCTGGCCTTTGTCACTTGGACAACATCACATCTCTGGCTCTTGTCAACTTGACTTCCTCCACCAAGGATTTAAAGGGCAGCTGTAGCTTATTGTTGTGCCCATACAGAACGATGCTGCTCAGGCTCCTTGGTAACCCTAGCCATCCGGAGATGACTTCCTCTCCAGGGTCTTGACTCTTGACTGCTGAGATTGGGAAGGTGTAGACCCTTGACCGCTGAGATTGGGAAGGTGTAGATGAGGAGTGGCCACAGGAGAATGTCGTGCTGGTGGACCCAGGCTTTAAACATCCCTTGGAGGCCTGACTTATCCACGTTTTTTTTTTTTTTTTTTTTTTTTTTTTTTTAAAGAGCTCAGAATTGTTCATTCGGTAGTCTTACCGATTCAACGTCTTGTCATCATTGCTCTTTTTTTTTTTTTTTTTTTTTTTTTTTTTTTTTTTTGTGTGTGTGTGTATGTGTGCGTGCGTTTGCGTGCGTGCGTGCGTGCGTTTGCGTGTGTGCGTTTGCGTGCGTTTGTGTGCGTTTGCGTGCGTGCGCGTGCGTGCGTGCGTGCAAATACGTATAAATTTATACTCATTCATTCACCTAAAACCTTATAAATATCCCATTACCCTTCGCCTTAACCAGGTACTTCAGAATCTTGCCAGAGTCGTGAGGTTTAAATGGTCAGGAGACCAGAGAAAAGGTCAGAAAAAAAAGAAATAAAGAGAAAAGAAAGGAAAATCAAAGTGAAATCCAGCACCGACCAAACACTTCCTGCCTTCCCCATGATTACAAAATCAAAGTCTTACGCCAACCCCGGAAGCCTCTAAATTCCAGCAAATTTGGCGAGATCTCAAGAGACCAGAGGAAAAACTAAAGAGAGGAAGGAGGGAAGGATCGATAAGGCAGAGAGAGATCCATAGAAGCCAGTACATCCAATCCATCAAAGTGAAGTCCAGCACCAACAAGACCCCTCCTACGTGGTTACAAAACCAGAGTCTTAAACCTCATACTTCTAATAAATTAAGATCTCAAGTGACCAGAGGAAAAACTAAAGAGAGGAAGGAGGGAAGGATAGATAGAGCAAAGTGAGAACCACAGACACCAGCACCAACTTATTCAAGGGGCTGTGGGAGGGAGAGGCTACTTCTGTTGAGTTTCAGTAGATGCTGGTGCGACGGATCTGGCATGCATAAGGACCACCACCAAAGAAAGAAGCCGTCAACCGCGGTCCAGCAAAGCGAGCACCCCCCCCCCAAAATCCCCAGGCCGCGGCAGCACCAAGGCCACCCCCAAGCCACCCGAGCGGACACCGGTCGGCGAGCCGACCCAGACGCCCGGAACACCCCCGCCCCAGCCCCGGCCCACACCCCCGAGCCCAAGGCCGCAGAACGAGGCCCAGCGGGCCCCCACAGCGCCCCACCGGTCCCCAGCCCCCATCCCCCCACAACCCCCCCGCAACCCACCCAAACCCGCCACCCACCACGACCCAGGCCCCACCACCCCCGGCCCCCAAACCCCCGAACACACCCCGACCCCCAACACCCAACCCCCCACCCACCCATACCTCCACCCCCCCCAAACAAGCCCCCCCCCCCCCCCCCCGATGGCCGCCAACCCCCCCCCCCCCCCCCCCCGCGAACCCGGCCCCCCGCGACCCCCCCCCGGAAACCGGCACCGGGCAGCAGCGCAGAGAGGGAAGATGTGCCCACCCCACCTCCAGCCGCGTGAGAGTAGCACAACGGCGGGAGGGGGGAAGCAGAGGAGGAAGCACCAGGGGAAAAGGCGGAACACCAGAACACCGAGCCCGGTGGGGAGAGGCCCCGGTCGTCACGCCAGAGTACTAGTGACACCTAACCCTGTTACTGAGTCCGCCAGCTCGCCGACTGGCGAGCTCTACCCTTACACCGTGAATGTGGCCCCACCCAGTGTATATACAAGTGTGTGCGTGTGGTGCATTAAAATTGGGAGCAGGTGAGTCGGAGCAGAGGGAAAAAATTTCCCCTACTCCGACACACCCGTATCCCCCCCAAAGAAATGAATATGTATATGTGTGGTGCATTAAAAAAGGGAATGGAGGGACAAAGTGGTGGCGCAGAGATACAAATGGGGGGGACCACAGCGCTGCCAGGCACTGCAGTCCATCCCCTCTGATGGCTCCCCGCCCCAACTCACCCCTCCCCTTGGACGTGAAGTGCATTAAAATTGGAGGGGAGTTGAAGGGTGAAGACGGTGTTTCCACCCTTCCCCACCCCACCAAGAAATGTGTTGTGCCCTATGTGTATATTTACAAAGTGTATAGTGCAAAGCTAGTGAAGTGAGTAAGAGGAGCGACCAGCGGGGCCTCACCCAACCCGGCGGGTGTAGGTGGCACGCCCGCCCCCCAGCACCCCCGCCCCCCCCCCCACCCGCCCCCCACCTCACCCACCCGGCACCACAATGGGCGGACAGCCAGCGCAGCAGGGCTACCGGACAGCCCACCGGCCACCGGAGCCCGCCCGGGGCGCCAGGAGTTCTACCGGAGTGGGGCAGGCCTCAAACCCCCGCCCGGCCCCCGGAGCCCGACGCCCGGGCCGGGGAGGGAGCCCCAGGCCCAGGGAGAGGGAGGGGGAGGGGCCGCAGGGCAGACAGGGAAGGGGGGGGGGGGGAAGCGGGGAGAAGACGACAAGAAGGCGAAAGGGCGGCTGCAGGGCAGGGGGGGGGGGGGGGTGGGGGGGGGGAGGAGGGAGGGCGACAAGGGAAAAGGGACCGGGAGGCAGAGGAGGATGGGCGGGAGGAGGCGAGGAGGGAGAGGCGACGGGGGGGAGGAAGGGGGAGGGGAGAGGGAACCACGGGGCACACCGGAGGCCCACCCACCCCGAACCGCGCCGCCGGGCACGGAGCAGCGGACCGCGCCGGGACGGCACCGCCCCGGGCACCAGGGGAAGCACCCCAACACCGCACCCCACAGGGGGCCCAGGGAGCGGCCAAGACGCAACCGCTACCGAGCAGACGACGGGGGGGGGGGCAGAACCACCCCCGCCCGACCACAGGGGACGGCGTCAAGAAAATTGACTAATTAGCATGCAGTAACACCAAGTGTTGATGCTTAGTGCCCACTAGAAATAAATCTTAAGGAGTTAATAAGTATAGTGTCGTATAGTGTGGTATGCTCGAGCCCACTAGCAGCAACTAGGTTCCTGACTATATAAAAATAAAAACAATCAGATACAAAATACCAAATACAGAAGCAGCGAAAACAGAAGTTGTAACGATGTGGTGGCTCTCGTTAACAGGCAGAATCTTGGCAGGATTAAGTTGCCAAATTGAGATTAAAATATTCTATGTACATAGACCATATTTGTTTAAATCTTGATACTTGATTTTTATTTAAGGCAGAGATTTTTTCCATTGAGATATAATTTATTAGTAAGTTTAACCAGTGGTCGATATTTAGAGATTGTTTATTTTTCCAATTGACAAGGATTATTTTTTTAGCAATAGTAAGGGCTATAAATATAGATTGAGATTGTTTACATGGTAGCTCAGTTATTGTTAAGTCACCTAGTAAACACAATCTTGGAGATAAAGGAAGCCTACAGTTTAATATATCATTGAGCTTTTCCAAGATTTTAGTCCAGAAATGCAGCACTGGAGTACATGACCATAAAGCATGAAGATAAGTATCGGCAGTGTTTTGTGAGCACTGGAGACAAATGTCGGAGTCAGAGAGTCCCATTTTTTTCATCATATATTGTGTAATATATGTTCTATGAAGTATCTTATATTGGATAAGTTGCAAATTTGTCTGTTTGGTCATTTTAAATACATTTTCACAGATTTGGGTCCAAAAGTCTGGTTCCGGAACTATAGACAAGTCTTTTTCCCATTTTAAAGTCGGTAAATACGTTTTATTTGTGTATAAAAATAACTTATATATTTTTGATATTTTCTTTATTGTTGTTGGAGAAAGCTTTATAATATCTTTAGCTAAAACAGGCAGTTGGAGCGTATCCTGAAGTGTTGGGATTTGTTTCTTAACCATATTTTTAACTTGCAGATAATGTAAGAAATTTCCCTTTTTTATTTCATATTTCTGGACCAAGTTTGTATACGATATAAACTTATTATCTGAGAAAAGATGATGAAGGTGTGTAATTCCTTTCTGCTCCCATAAGCTTAAATGGAACGACTGATTATTAAGTTGAAAGTCGGGGTTATGCCAAATGGGAGAGAGCCCACAGGGCGCCAATTGGGAGTTTGTAATTTCTAATGCCTTCCACCAGGCAGTCAGGGTAGCGGCTATCATTGGGTTTTTAAAACAATTATGTCGTCTTATTGATTTTGTAATAAAGAGTAAATCTGACAGTCTAAGATTATTACAATCCTTCTGCGCCAATTCCAGCCAACAGTTAGTATCTCTGTTGGGTTGTGTCCATAGCACAAGATATTGTAGTTGATTAGCTAAATAATAGTACATAAAGTTTGGTGCCTCTAAACCTCCTTTAGATTTACTTTCCTGAAGAGTAGATAGACTAATTTTGGCTTTTTTTTTATTCCAATAGAGTTTTATGATAGCAGAGTCCAGCGATTGGAACCAGTTAGACGTAGGTTTAAATGGAATCATTGAAAATAAATAATTAATCTTTGGTAAAACTTTCATTTTTATAGTAGCTATCCGTCCTATTAAAGAGATCGGAAGATTATTCCAGCGCTCCAGATCACTACGGATACTATCCAATAATGGTGAAAAATTTAAAGAAGTTAATTCAGTTAACTTAGGTGAAATTTTAACACCTAAGTATTTTAAATTACCTGTAGGAAAGGAGTAGTGTGGATCCTGACTTGTAGGATTCCATGAATTTTCTGTAATAGGTAATAATGTTGATTTTGTCCAGTTAATAGAGTAATCTGATAAGTGAGAGAATTTAGTTATTAATTTAAATGCTTCCCCTAGCGAGATAGCAGGTTCTTCTAGAGTAATATATCATCGGCATATAGATTAATTTTATGTTCTATTGTCCCGGAGTGGATTCCTTGCATCCGTCTATCCTGACGTATAGCTAATGCAAGCGGCTCAATAAATATAGCAAATAATAAAGGAGACATTGGGCACCCTTGTCTTGTTCCCCTTTGTAGAGTAAAACTCTGTGATGTAATCCCATTAGTAGTAACTGTAGCTTTAGGAGAATCATATAATATTGAGACCCATTGAATGAATGACTCCCCGAAGCCGAATTTATTTAAGACAGCAAAGAGGAAGGACCAGTTAACTTTATCGAATGCTTTTTCTGCATCCAGCGAAATAACAACTGCCTTTTTATCATACCGCTGTGACATACTAATCAAGTTAAAGAGTCTCCTAATATTATTAGTAGAATGACGACCTTTAATAAAACCTGTTTGATCACTATGAATAATTGTCGAGATTACCGTCTCTAATCGAGATGCCAAGGCCTTAGCGATAATTTTAATATCGGTATTAATTAGTGATATCGGTCGGTAACTTGACGGGAGGGTAGGGTCTTTTTCTGGCTTTAATAAAAGTTTAATTGCTGCTATATTCATATCTTGACGTATATCACCTTTACTTTTAATTTCAGTTACTACTCTTAGAAATAATGGAGCAAACATTAACCAGAAATGTTTAAAAAATATAGCCGGAAAGCCGTCTGGACCAGGTGCTCTGCCATTAGGCATACTGTCTAAAGCACGATACAACTCATCTATAGTAAGCGGGGTATCGAGAATATCTTTATGTTCAATAGATAACTGAGGTATATTTAAGCTGTTTAGGAATACCTCAATATATTCAGGGTTAGGTCTATTAATTTCTGTGTATAGATTTCGATAATAGTTATAAAAAATATGGTTAATTTCTTCTGGTGATTGTGTGCATTCCACATTTATATCTTTAATAGCCGTTATAAGAGATTTTTCCCGATTCCGTTGAAGTTGATTTGCCAGGAATTTACCTGATTTATTATTATGTTCAAAATTATTATATCTCAACTGTTGTATTATAAACTCTGTCTTTTTAGATAACATGTTATCTAACTGTATTTTTATATTCTGTAGTTCTATCCATATTTGATTATTTGGGTTTAATACATATTCATCCGTTAGTTGTTTAATTTTATCTTCCAGGTATTTTTCTAATTTTTGATCCTGTTTCTTTTTATAAGTTGAATATGATATAATTTTCCCTCTAATTACCGCTTTCCCTGCTTCCCAGAGAAGAGATGGAGATATATTTGGAGAGTCATTTATTTCCAAAAAATCTGCCCACTCCTTTCTAATAATTTTATCAAACTCTACGTCTTTCAGTAATGAGATGTTAAAACGCCATATCGGGCGAGGTTTAAAGGTAGAGTCAATTTGTAGAGTGAGGGAGACTGGTGCATGATCACTTATAATTATAGAATGTATTTTTATAGCAGTTTTATCAACAATAGAATTATTTGTAAGGAAAAAATCAATTCTTGAGAATGATCGGTGCACAGCAGAGAAGAAAGTAAATTCCTTCTTAGTTGGGTTTTGAAGTCTCCAGCCATCGCTGAGGCCAAAATCCTCCATATATTCATCTATTACTTTGATTACGATCGTAATCGCCTTGTATATATCGTATTATTAGAACGATCTATTAACGGGTTCAAGACCGTGTTAAAATCACCTCCAATAATAATAGTAGAATTTGTTGCTAAATCGAGTAACCGAGAGAAAAATTCATGGAAAAAATCAGGGTCATCATTATTTGGGGCATATAAATTACCAATTGTATATACTTTATTAAATATAGTTACCTGGATAATAATATATCTGCCCTCTAAATCTGTTACTATATTATTTAGAGTAAAGAATAAATTCTTATGTATAAGTATAGAGACACCTCTTTGTCTACTATTATAGGAGGCAGAGTGAACTTGACTAAAATTTTTATCTATAAATAATTTTTCTTCTGATTTTTGTAAGTGGGTTTCTTGTAGGAGACAAATATCTGCCTTAAATTTTGAGAGATGGTCTAAAATTTTTATTCTTTTTGCCTGGGAGCGAGCGCCACACACATTCCAGGAGACCAGAACTAATTTCTGCATACAAGCAATATAGACTCAGTCTTATGTATACATCTATATAAGCTGCTTATTAATATTAACATATTGTAGGATAGCAAAAGAGTAATTAGGCAATTTATATAATTTATATAAAGAGAGAGATAGCAAGTAGATAAGTATAATAGTGAAGAAACGTGGGGGGAAGTGAGTGTGAAGGAAATCTGTGGGGGATTCAACATAACAATACACCAGTAAATGGTGACCTAAGCGAGATTATTATTATTATTATTAATTTATTTTTTTAAGAATATATTTTTATATTATTATTATTATTATTATTACTATATAGCCTATGCATAATATAAATTCATATTCTATTTCGTAACCCATTATCCATACATATACATACATATACATATACATACATATACATATACATATATATACATATATACACATATACATACTGTCAACTTCCGCTTACCCGCAGGACTTAAATCGGGAAATATGTCCTGATCGACTCTCCAACTAAAGGGTTAGAAATTCCCCTTTTTCCTCACCAGCTCTAAGGCGTCAGCGTGAGGAGACGGGAATTAAATAAGCCGATATATCAAAGTGGATTCACCTAGGTTTGTTCACTGTCTTCTTATCATGAGGCCAATCCGTTTTCATACACCTATCAATCCTGAGTGAGTAACCACACACACAGAGCCCAGGAAGGATAATCTGAACACCTCACTTAAATTGGCAGCTCCACTTTTCTAAGTTGTTTGCATTTGTTATTGACCTAGTAATTTAATAATCCTTGTTAGAATCATACGGATTTGTTACATATCAAGCTGGAGTATTTGACTTTATTAATACAGATGGAGACACTCATTAGATGTTATTCGAGTGCACTTACCTTTTTCCAAACGTCCGTTGCTGTTGTCCTCCTCGAAGAGGGAAAAAATAATATTGATGCGGACTTATAAAATGTCCAAAAAAATAAAATAAAATCAAAAACAAATAATAAGGACTTATCAAACGTCCAAATATAAAAATAAAATCAAAAACAAATAACAAGGACTTATAAAACGTCCAAAATAAAAATAAAATCAAAACAAATAATAAGGACTTATCAAACGTCCAAATATAAAAGTAAAATCAAAACAAATAATAAGGACTTATCAAACGTCCAAATATAAAAATAAAATCAAAAACAAATAATAAGGACTTATCAAACGTCCAAATATAAAAATAAAATCAAAAACAAATAATAAGGACTTATCAAACGTCCAAATATAAAAATAAAAATAAAAACAAATAATAAGGACTTATCAAACGTCCAAATATAAAAATAAAAATAAAAACAAATAATAAGGACTTATCAAACGTCCAAAACAAAAATAAAATCAAAACAAATAATAAGGTCTTATCAAACGTCCAAATATAAAAATAAAATCAAAACAAATAATAAGGACTTATCAAACGTCCAAATATAAAAATAAAATCAAAAACAAATAAGGACTTATCAAACGTCCAAATATAAAAATAAAATCAAAAACAAATAATAAGGTCTTATAAAACGACCTCGGACTCATAGAACGTCCAAAAATAAATATAATAAAAATTAAAACAAACCAAACAAACTAATTAAATCACAATTAGTTTTTAAATCATTTTATTTGGACTTATAGAACGTCCAAAAAAATAAATAAAACCAAAAATAAATAAAATAAAGATTAAAACAAAACAATAAAATGATTGATTCAAAAATTGTCTTTTAAACAATTTTATTGACAATAAAAGATAACCAATATAAATCATCAAAATCACATTTAATGATAAAACTTTAAATCAATCAAAATAAAATAAAATAAAATAAAAACAAAAAATTAAGAATAATATAAACCTTTTACAAGAGCTTTCTGAGATTGATCATTTCTCAAAAAAGCTTAAGACCTGATTGACAATAAGATGTTTTTGGCTAAAAATGATTTGAAGATATGAGAGTGTATTAAATGGCCCCTACCCTAACACGCGATTAGTCATTCATATCTTCCTATTATACATCATTATTGCTAAAAGATTTGTACATTACCAATCAGAGAAGAAGTATTCCAGTCACGGCTTAATCCCAGTCCTTCGTAAAAAATCCAAAGTCCCAGGCAGGCAGCTATAATCCTTCTTCGAGAATGCACTCTGTCCAGACCATCGCAGGGTAGAAAAGACCCCGATCCCCGCTGGTGCCGACTTTTTATCACCTTGGGCCTCGTCACTGACTTCTTCCGTGAATGTCCTTCCGCCTCCAGAAATATCACAGCGCACTTGGGACTCATTTTCAGTAATTTTCCACAGACGAGCCATGAAGATGAAGTCATACATTCTTTACAAATGTGTCATGGATACACAACGTTGAATGATGAGTCATACATGAAAATATGTCAAGGTCTTCAGCTCTATTCGACAATGATAAACGTTAAAATAAATAACATCATAGATATATTAATTAAGCAAGCATGAATAACATATATATATACATGACATGTTAAATCCCAAATTCTCTCAGCTTGAACTTAACAGGTTAATTCTAATCTCTGTTGCACATCTTGTATATATCTTTGTTAAATCAAACAATAGATACAGATAATCTTTTCAATGCAGTTACAGCAATATTATCAGCGATAAAAGACAGTATCACTTATAAATAAAAGAAAAGAGAAAAAAAGAAAAGACAGCAAAACTTCATAGTTGGCTTTCAATGTGCTACAAACATTGATCCAAAAATCAGGTTAACAATTGTCGAATATAGATTGTGTTGTGTATTATTATTTAATTCAGGATATCATTTATTTACACTCAATTTGTATCTTATATGGAATGTCCGGGCAATGCTGAGTGGGTGGCTTAGTCGTACAGGTTTGGCGGCATCTGGTGGTTACTTTGAGGAACTACACCCAGAGGCCAAAGAATGATTCAGTCCTACAGACACCAATTGGTCTCTAACTAAGAATTGAGTCTAGCCCATTAATTTGTTATCTCATTTTACATGATATGGCGTTTCATCTGACCCACACAAGCTACTCAATTCAACAATACACATACATATACATATACATATACATACGTCAAATAATCACACAATGCTCGGCTCTACCAATTGTCAGTTAGAACAGCCAAGGGGTCGAGGTTGGGTTTCGGAATAGCTGGCCGTCGATATATAATTTATCAACGACCATCGAAGTCCGTTTACCCTCCTGTCTGTTTTGTTTCATTATAGGAAACAGTACTTTTCGCCGCTCGTTTATCTCTCTTGGGAATTGATCATTCATCCCGAAAGATGTCCCTTTGAGCTCCCGTCCTTTACTTTTTACCAATTCTTTATGTTTAAAATGTTCGAACTTAGCAATAATAGGACGGGGCTTATTGCCCTTACGAGCTCCGAGCCGGTGTACACGGTGAAAAGAGATATTATTTACCGTCTCCTGTGGGATCTTTAGCGATGATGTCATAAATTTTTTTATCTCACTCTCTGGATTATCTGGGGAATTTTCGGATATACCTGAGAATATTAGATTTTCCCGCATACTACGGGATTGAACATCTAAGACCGTTTCCTTTAGCATTTTATTTTCCTTTTTAATCGACTCCAACTCGGCTGTGACAGCGACGAGAGAGGAGCGTAGCTCGGAGTTATCGCGTTGGAGATCGCTTACCTGTTGGCTAACGAATTCCAAACTTGCCTTTAATTCTTTGACGTCCTCGCGGATAAGACAGAGGACGTCAAGTTTTTTATTTATGGAATCCAGCATACTCACCGATACGTCGGCGGTTGCTAAATCGTCCGTGTCTGTTGACGAATCATTTTTCCTTTTTTTCGAAGGATTATCCCGACTAGCCGCCAGATCATCCATCGCGCAGCGGTCACTTATCCACGGTTTTAACTCGGAGAGCAGCCAAAAATCATGCCCAGACTCTTGACTGGCTTCCCTGTGATGGGGGGGATGACTTTGCCCAAGATGTTAAACCAGAACTTGTCCTCCACCCTCCCTTTCTTAAGCACCATGGATCTTGATTTGGCTGGTTTAAAACGTATCTGGGCCCACTCCACCAGCTTCTCGAGACTCTTCACAATCCAACGGCAGCCTGGGACTGAGATTTTATGTCACGAGAGAATGAATACCCTGATGGGTGGCTGCCGTTGACCAGATCCCGAACAAGGCCCTCTAATGAGCATGTTCACGGCCAGGGAGAACAGTGTCACAGAGATCGTGCACCCTGTGATAATGCCAACCTCCACCTTGTGCCAAGATGATGATGTTGCTCCTGAGGAGACTCTCATCTTGAAGTTGTTGTAGTAGTCAGCGATCAGGTCTCTACACCTGCTGGGGACATAGTGTTTCGCCAGATTAAACTGGATCAGTTTGTGCAGGATGGAGTCAAATGCAATCGCCAGGTTTAGCCACAACACTGACAGATTGCCTTTGTTTGTTGCAAATAGTGATAGCACTGACCTATTTGGAGCCACACACTCATCTCACCGAACTGTCTCAGTTGTGACTCCGCAAACAAGTTGTCACAGCTTTAGATGAGTCCAATTGTATAATCAGCTACAAGTCTTACTACAGCTAATAAGTGGAATTTTGCTTATCTGGAAAGTAAACTGTGGAGAAACTTGAAATGCTAGTAATAAAATGACTGCGATTTTGGAATCAGCATGCCAATTTCAGTTTTAATCAGTCTAAAAATCCAGCACAATGGATTTTTCCCCCCCCAAATTGTTCTAGGGATGTCCCGATCTCACTTTTTTGGACTTGAGTCCGAGTCACATCATTTTGAGGTTGGCCGATTCCGAGTCCCGAACCGGTACCTTGGCATTTTATGAAGAAGATTTTTTTTTTTTTTTTTTTAAAACAGAACTACACCAACATTTAACCCCCCTTTTTTGGAACATCTATGAGTTACTCAAAGGGCAGTATCTTCATTTTTCACAAGAGCTTTATTTTTGAGAACTTACTGTAGCCGTTTTAAAGCATGAAACAAAACCAACTTCACAACAAACAAAAGGCGCATTTGAAGAGTAAGCAAACAAAATGTATTTAATCTTACCATATATAGCTGGTCTGAACTCGCACAAGGCAAGACTGCCGACCCGGGCGGGATTTAGTGACTCTGCGAAGGACGTCGGACCCTCCGAATTCGCGCTACGCTGTTAAGCGAGGGGGTCCCTCCGAAGCTATTGCAGAGTCCCGGCGGGCGCCTTAGCTGGATCAGCAGGGAAGAAACTAAACACGTCTACCCCCGGATTCGCAGGGAGGACCGGGAGCGCGTCCGTAGCGGGTAGGACCAGGAGCACGTCCGCAGCCGGATCTGCGGGGAGCACCCGGAGCGCGTCCAGAGTCACCAGCGCCTGATGATGGCGGGGCTGCTTGGCAGTGAAGTGCAGCGCACAGCGGGGAAGCCTACAACACATCGAGTGTCTATCCTTTCCGCACACACGAAATGCTCACTTTGCACACAGTGCAAGTCGCAACCGCCTCCGCTTTACACATTCAAGATGATAATAACTTATCATATAGTTCCAAATACCTTGATGCTGTTTCCTTGTTTCGCCCCGCTGCTTGATGGCATAATGGAAATAGTGTCACTGAAGCAAAGTGACGTGATGCCGCACGCTAATCATTGTGGAAAAATGAAGTCTCACTCTGTGTCACCGCACAACTTAAAAAATTATATAAAGTTATATATATACACAAAAAAAATACCTCATATATTTATCAGAGTCCTGATAGATGATGATTAACTCAGCAACCACGTGATCGGGCCCAATTTCCAGTCACATGATCAGATCGGGACATCCCTAAATTGTTAATTAGTGTTACTCATATTAGTGTTATTGAAATTATCCATCCATCCATTTTCTTGACCGCTTATTCCTCACAAGGGTCGCGGGGGGTGCTGGCGCCAATCTCAGCTGGCTCTGGGCAGTAGGCGGGGTACATCCTGGACTGGTTGCCAGCCAATTGCAGGGCACACAGAGACAAACAACCATCCAAACTCACAAGCACACCTAGGGACAATTCGGAGCGCCCAATTAACCTGCCATGCATGCCATGGAATGTGGGAGAAGACCGGAGTACCCGGAGAAGGCCCACGCGGGCATGGGGAGAACATGCAAACTCCAACCAGGAAGGCCGGAGCCTGGACTCAAACCGGAGTCCTCAGAACTGGGAGGCGGACGTGCTAACCACTCGTCCACCGTGCCGCCCTCTATTCAAATTAGTGTGCTAGTAACATATCTGGTGTAATTAAAAAAAAAAAGAAATGTACTTTTCTCAACAAAATTAAATGTGTGGAATTGGTATTTATGTTGCATATTAAGTGTGGAATTTGTATTTTTGTTGCATATATACTGTATGTGGAGTACATTCTGTATCTCAGACTTTGAAATCATAAGCCTGAAAACTGTTTGCACATACACAGTTGTACTGTAACTAAGCTGATCTGTAGGTCAAAATTAGGTGGCTTTTCCTTATCGAGGATATTCATATTGCAACAATAAAATAGTGCACACAATACATATCTTGGTATTAGTTAAGTAAAATGGACCTGGACGGAACCTGTTTTCAAATCTGTTCTTCCTGCACTTGACTCTAGGTGAAAACTATGAGCTGGCCATTGAGTGTGCAAAGACCTACTTGCTCTTCCACCCTGACGATGAAGTAATGAAACAGAATCTTGCCTATTATTCAGCCATGCTAGGATTGGACAAGTCAGAATTCATACCAGCGAGACAGGTACAGTTGTTCTAACTCACAATGTTATTTTAAAAATGATGATAACACATAAACTTTATATTGTATTACACAACAAAATGAGGTTCATTTATTTTGACAAAAAAATCCATTGGAGATAGATGATCAAAAATGAATATATTCATTTGTTTTTAGCTGGGATAGGCTCCAGCACCCCCTGCGACCCTTGTGAGGAGCAAGCGGTTAAAGGGGGCGGCACGGTGGATGAGTGTTTAGCACGTCCGCTTCCCAGTACTGAGGACGCAAGATCGAATCCAGGCTCCGGCCTTCCTGGGTGGCGTTTGCATATTTTCCCTGTGCCTGCGTGGGTCTTCTCCGAGTACTCCGGTTTCCTCCCACATGCAAAAGACATGCATGGCAGGTTAATTGGGCGCTCCGAATTGTCCCTAGGTGTGCTTGGGCATGTGGATGGTTGTTCGTCTCTGTGTGCCCCGTGATTGCCTGGCAACCAGTTCAGGCTGTACCCCGCCTACTGCCCGAAGCCAGCTGGGATAGGCTCCAGCACCCCCGCGACACTAGCTGGTGCTGAAGACTACTGTTAATCTGAAAAACACATTTATAAGAAAAACCGAGAATCCCATATTTGTACGTTTTTCCATTAATTGAACCGTGGAGATGGTCTCAAAAACATTCCTTGGGCTGGACTGTTTGGAGGCGGAAGCGAAGCTATTTGGTTGACGCAGGGTCAGTTATAAGTGGTAACCTGATGGTCAGAATTAGGGCTGGGAAAAAAATTCGACCAAGTCGACTAGGTCGACTTTAAAAATAGATCGACTGGAAAAATTTAAGTCGACGCTCCGCCCAGAACCATGTTTGCGCCGTCGCCGTCAATGTTTCACACGGACCTTTTATGCCGCCGAGCAGAGTGTGTTGCAAACTTCAGTGAGAAGAAGGCGGACAGAGTAATATTTATTTATTCATTTATTTATTTATTAACAACACAATAACAATAACACAAATATGCACGACCAGTTCGCTGTGGCGTCGTGATGGCCGTTTTGTCAAGTCAAACACACTGGGAGCTTAACGTTTCACGGCAACGTAGGCAAAGTTTTTCAATTTTTCCACTCACCGTGACATAATAACACCCCGCACAAACACGGCTTGAATCGCAAAGCCACGTCATCTTGGTCGCGAAAGAAGAGCTTGTTCCCCTCGGCGTTAAAAATAAATAAATAAATTAATTAATTAATGACCATACAACACTGAAATGAAGGGGATCGAAAGCATGAAGAAGTTGTGTGTGTGTGCGTGCGTGCGTGCGTCGCTGCGTGCGGGCGCGCCGCAGTTAGACAAATTGAAGACTATTATTGTACAGGTGTGGTGATGAGAACATAATTCACCCACGGAACCTTGGGACGAAGGAGGAGTTGGATGGGATGAAAGGATAAAAGAACAAAATGTTGGTAGGTCTGTGAGCCTCGCGCAGAGTGAGTTGTTGTTGCTGTTAAACGCTGAGAAGCTGATGTCAATAAATCGCCGGTCTTTGGCTCCGGACTTCAACACTCTGCCTCCGACTCCTGTCACTACTCGCTACATTGGTGACCCCGACATCCGCCTCGTTGACGTTTCCGAGGCTGGGAATTTGATCGAATTGAGCGACATGGCGAACTCCGCTGGTCTCAAGTTACCGGAGTTTTGGGAGTCGGCCGCGGCGACGTGGTTTGTACAAGCTGAAGCTCAGTTTGCCATCCGGGGAATTACGGACGATTCCACGCGCTACTACCACGTCGTGTCCGCGCTCAGGAGCTCCACGGCGGCCAGAGCTGTGAGTTTTATCACCTCTCCCCCGGCAGGGGATAGGTACGCGGGGCTCAAAGCGTACCTCCTTAAGACCTTCGAGCTGTCACGGCCGGAAAGGGCTCGTCGCCTTTTCGCCATCCAGGGCCTGGGGGACAGTAAGCCGTCCGAGCTAATGGAAAAAATGCTGAACCTGCTTGGCGCGGAGGATCCGAACTTTTTGTTTATTGAACTGTTTCTGCGCCACATGCCTCCTCATGTCCAGACAGCGCTAGCGAACACTACCATCTCCGAGCCACGTGCTCTGGCGGAGGAAGCTGACCGTTTTTTTCCTGGCCACCCAGCGTCACAACCACGAGGTCTTGGCTTCTGCGCGCGCCTTCCCAGTCCCAGCGACCGCAACTGCACCTCATAAGGCACGCTCTGCCGTGGATGGCCGATCAGCCCCTGGCTTATGCTATTTTCACGCACGTTTTTGAACCAAGGCGAAGAGGTGCCGCGCCCCTTGCTCCTTTGTTGCGTCGGGAAACGGCAACGCCTCCACTCAGTTGCAGCTGTGAGTGGGGGCGCACAGTGCCGGCTGCTGTTTATCATGGACACCCTCTCCAGACTCAAATTCCTTTGTGACTCCGGCGCCCGCAGAAGCGTGTTGCCTGCCTCGGCTGAAGATGCTGCCGGGGGCACTCACGGCCCGCACCTGTCAGCGGCCAACGATGCACCTATCCGGACCTACGGCACTAAGACAGTGGATGTATGTTTTGGAGAGCACCGGTTCACTTGGGACTTTGTCACTGCGGACATTTCTTTTCCCCTTCTTGGCGCTGACTTTTTGTGTGCCCACGGTCTACTGGTGGATGTTAAAAATGGCCGCCTGTTGGACGCTGTGACGTTTTCCACTGTTGCTTGTGGGTGTGATGTGGAGACGTTTGAGGGCCTCGCCAGCCCACTCTCAGTTGACGACGTGTTCACGCGGCTTCTTGGAGAATTCCCCAGCCTGACCACGCCTACATTTGCAGCCACTTCTACCAAGCATGGGGTCGAACACCACATTGAGACCGTAGGCCCGCCGGTTCACGCTAAGGCCCGACGCCTCAACCCTGATAGATTGGCCACAGCTAAGTCCGAATTCGCCAACATGGAACGCCTTGGCATAATTCGTCGTTCGGACAGTCCGTGGGCCTCGCCTCTCCACATGGTTCCGAAGTCGGACGGCGGCTGGCGACCGTGTGGAGACTATTGCCGCCTCAATGATGCCACGACGCACGATTGCTATCCTTTCCCGCACATACAGGACTTCTCTGCCCACCTGGCAGGTGCGAAGGTGTTTTCCAAGGTGGACTTGGTACGGGGCTATCACCAAGTTCCGGTACACCCCGCCGATGTGCCTAAGACTGCTGTGATAACACCTTTCGGACTGTTCGAGTTTCTCAGGATGCCATTCGGCCTTAAAAACGCGGCCCAGTCTTTTCAGCGTCTCATGGACTCTGTTCTCCGGGACATGCCGTTCCTCTTCGTCTACTTGGATGACATCCTAGTGGCCAGCTCCTCCATCGGAGAACACCTTTCACATCTCCGGCAGCTTTTCTCCAAGCTCAGCCAGGCTGGACTGATTATTAACCGTGCTAAATGTGTCTTTGGTGTGCCCTCCATCCAATTCCTCGGCCACCTCATCAACGAGGACGGCGCCACCCCGCTCCCGGCAAAAGTGGAAGCTGTTGCCGCTTTTCCTCGACCCCAGACGGCCCAGGGTCTCCGCGAGTTCCTCGGGATGGTGACTTTTTACCACAGGTTCATCCGACACGATGCACACCGTGGTCCCTTGAGTCCCCCCTACAACGGACCATTTAGGGTCTTGCAGCATGGTGCCAAGACTATGGTCGTGGATGTTGGGGGCCGTTCCGAAACTGTTTCTGTTGACAGGCTGAAGCCGGCTCATGTTGACCTGGCCGGACCCTTGGACTTGCCCCGCGCCCCCCGCCGCGGCCGCCCCCCTAGGCTGCACCTGGGAGACCGTGCGGGGTCCCTTCCAGTTGTTCCTGCATCCCCGCCAGTTGGTGCGCGGGACGGTTCTGATGTTTCTTCTGTGCCCCTCCCGCCCGCGCTCCCTGGGTACTTTACCTGCAGGGGTCGGGCAGTTTTGCCGCCCCGTCATCCGGAGTTTGATTATGGGTGAATTCTGGGGGGGCTTGTGTGGTGATGAGAACATAATTCACCCACGGAACCTTGGGACGAAGGAGGAGTTGGATGGGATGAAAGGATGAAAGGATAAAAGAACAAAATGTTGGTAGGGCTGTGAGCCTCGCGCAGAGTGAGTTGTTGTTGCTGTTAAACGCTGAGAAGCTGATGTCAATAAATCGCCGGTCTTTGGCTCCGGACTTCAACACTCTGCCTCCGACTCCCGTCACTACTCGCTACACAGGAAATATAAGGAACAATGGATTTTATATACAGATTATCCACTCAATTCAACACATGTTAAACATTTGCGGCCTCAAATCTAAAAATAAATAAATAAATAAATAAGTAAATAAATAAATTAATAATAATAATAATAATAATAATAAGTCGATTAGTCGTTAAAAATATGAGAAGTCGAGTCGAGTCGATTTAAAAAAAAAAAAGTCGTTAGTGACAGCCCTAGTCAGAATGGCACTGTGTCAGGCCACCAAGATGCTGCAGATGCTGGTTCGACTGGACCAATACAAATTTAATAAATAAATTAGGCCTGTCAACAATAACGCGTTAACGACCGTGATTAATCTGGAAATATTAACGCAGTTATAAAAAATAACGCAATTTACCGCTCACATTAAGTTTGGCCACAATTTTCTCCCGTAGTCACCACACGCGGATGTTTACTTTCTCCGCGGGGCAATACAGGACAAAATGCAGTCAGTCATGATGAGTGAGGATAATGACCCAGGACTGCCTCATGGTAAATTCCGTTTTAAAAAGCTGCCTAATGGAAACTGGATAAAACCAAAGTTGTGTGCACATACTGCTGTGATGAACTGCCGTTCCATCGAAGCACAACCAGCCTAAAGTACCACCTTCGGAAAAAGCATATCTTCGCTAGTGTTAGCAATGACGCTAACATCAACAACAACACCACGGGAACAAGCCGCAGTCGTCAAGCTACACTGGCAGAGTGCGGACAAAAAGACAACAAGTAGGTTGACTGCTGCTATCGCTACATGGGTTGCCAGAGACTGTAGACACATTCATATAGTCGAAGACGAGGGCCTTGAAAATCTCATCCAGATACATACAAACACCTTCACGGGCAACTATTGTCACAAAAATTCATGAACTTTTTGAAAATGAAAAGGCAACGGAGGTGGAGCAACTAGCCAATGCTACGTTTGTTGCACTGACAGGAGACCACTGGACATCGGTAAGCAACCGTAATGTAACAACTATTGCCTAGGTCCACTCTACCCTCTAATTTTTTTTTTAAAGTTTGCTACTCCTAAAGCAAATTCTCTGCAGTGGCATAAATATTCCACTGCCCAGACAGGATCTAAGCTTGGTCAGCTCTGCAGGTGGTCACCCAACCACCAACAAAAGCTCTTTTGAAGCCGCTGACCAGGTGACAAAGGAATGTATGCGTCTGCCGAAGGAGTGTATTCAAGCCCGTCTTCTCGGAGCCCGAACAAATGGCTCCAATGATTTGGAATACACAAATGACCGATCAAAGGAATGTTCATGACTTCTTATCAATCACAAAGGGTATTCTGGCGCCTCGCCCTTCCTGGAACGTCTAGATGGAGCAACAGCACCGCCAAGTGGTGAAACTTGGAACTATCCTTAGTGACAATTCACATAAGTAACCGCATTTTACATATTTATACCATGATAATTCTTGACAGACAACTGAACTACGAATGATTCATGTTATATCTTTGTGTGTATGAACATCCTATTTCATTTATACTCCATAAAGAATGAAAGATAATCAATATCTCTCAGTTCAGTCAGATTAGACAAGTAGAAGTTACCTCACAAGTTAGTTTATGATGCATTAATTACGATGTGTGTTAAACGGGTTGTGTGGGAAAACTGATTTGCCAGACTGACCAAATTTAATGCCAAATTATTAATCTCTTTAATAATTTTTCTTAAAGTCTGCCCGAGCGAGCAGAAGGGTGTGCCACCACCCACTAAAGCCCTGCCCAAAGACTTTAAAAGGACGAGGAGACCCTCGCTCTCCCTCTTCCTGCTCTTCCGCCTCTTCCCTCTGGCTTCCAAGCCTCTTCCAAAAACTCTCTTGCACGACCTGCAAGTGCCCCAGCCTGCTCGAACTCTTTGTTCCAAGAAACTTGCCAACCACGTGGCCCTTTTCTTTTCTTTTCTGGCAGCAACCGTTGCCGAGAGCGGACCCTCGCTCCACGCCACGCCAAAGCAGGTGCAAACTGCAACGCTGACTAAAGACTCTTTTGTTTTTTGTTTTTTTTTGTTTTTTTTGTTCCACCATCGGTGCTTGCCCGCCCGACCTTCGCGGCCCTGGGGTACACTTGCAACGTACCGCCGGACTGTTGTGCACCGAAGCCGCGCACCTCACCTGCTACTCGGTGGCGCCCCGCCGCGGTGCCAGCTCACCTCCAACGGCTGGCCTTCCCCGTACGCAGGCGCGTACGGACCGAGCTGCAACACCTGAACTCGGACAGCTGCCCGGCAGAACCAATCTTGCCGGAGAATCAACCTCGCCGAGTCGCCGACCAATCAAGGGACGAGCCGCGCAACTACGTCAGGCCCCTGAGTGGCTTCCCTTGCTCACCTGTGGAATAAACCCCTTTTTTTGGATTTTCTTGCCTTTTTGGAACGAACATTGACTATTTTTCCCCCTTTTCCACAAGACCCCTTTGCTCGTTCGACGCAAACGATTCTCGTAAGTGTGCGTTTGATTCCTAGCTCGGCGTATCCACTGTGTGCCACTTACGTTTGAAACATATCACAAATCTGGCAGGTCAAATTTCTCTTTTCCCTGTTTCTTTATTCATTCGCATTCCGTCCTTATTTTCATTCGCTTTATTTTATTCCTTTTCTTCTGACGGTAGAATAGTTAGATAGGCAGTGTTTTGATTCTGTAGTGTAGCAATCGTGAATAAATGCATGTTTTATGAACTCTATTCCGCCTAAGTCATCTGTGTTTCTGAGTGGATTATTATTCTTTTGTTAGTACAACGAACCACTGAATATCGAGTGTGGCGACTTTAGATTATCAATGACTGATGAAAGAAGGATTTTGGTCGTTGTTTGCTCCTGTTAACCCAAAGCAAAACCAACGTGGTGCCCCTAGAGGTTATCGAGGTAAATCTAATTTACCTCTGTAACGTCCAGATTATTAATTCGTCCAAAAGACGACCCAATTATCGCTACATAATGGTGCCGGCCGTGTGAGGCTACATAACATAAGAAGATCCACTCGAAAATACAAGACTTTGGACGTGAAAAGTAAAACACATTTCACGTAGTGTACCTAATCATTTGGCTCTGTGTAAAAAGGTAAACATTTCTGCTTACATAGAACTGCACTGACTTTCCCCTTCAGCGTTGAATCGAGCGTTTGTTAGCCGCCATCTTGCGTGTGTTACCACGGCAGTGGATTGCTATAAGTAAACGAGAGTAACGGGATTGATTGATGGAAGAAAAGTAAGAGCCGGTCACCGTTTGAGAAAATAGTGGCTTGTATTTGAAAACGTACGTGATAGAACTCGAGTTGTGCAACTTTTAAATTTCAGCTGGCTGAATTTGAAGTTGTTTGTCTTTGTGTTGTCGTGTTTCCGGAAATTGTGGGAAGTCAGGTGACAGCCGATGTGCATCGCTTTGACCAGACTCGAGTTACGTGCTTCGGAGTAGCTAACCGCGAGCAACGTAAACGACGTCCGAGTCATTTTCCACGTGTCCTCCTACACCTAGTTTGTGGGAGAAGTTTGAGTCGTGATTGAGCTTTCTGTAGCCGCCGACTCAAAGTTTCAGCTCGTGGCGAGCGGATTAACAGAGCGCTAAGACGTTAGCTGCTTACCTGTACCGTGTACGCATTTCCACAAGGTGACGCCATAGTCCTTGTGAAGAGCTGTGTGGCTCGTGGAGGCGTGGTTGAGTACGCCTAGCTCGGAATCAACTCGCCCTCCCTTCCCGTTGGCGAGTTTGAGCCACGCCAGCAGACGCCCGGAAAGGGAGCGAGTCTTGCAGGCTGTCAGGTGATGACAGTTTCCAACGTGGACCCATGTCGACTCCCCCGTTGGAGAGACAAATGGGCGTGGCCTGGAAAGATTTGGACAAGCTGGCTCGAAACATAGCCAAATTCGAACCGAAACCAGGGGTGTCCCACAACACAACAGAGTACTTGAAAGACATCAACTATCTTCTCCAGAGGTTCCCAATGGCAACCGTGGAAGATAAGTTGTACTTGATCAAAATGACGTCCAGCCGAGCAGTCAACAGACTGCTGGAACGGCAGCCCGCTGATGTGTTGTCTGACCCCTTGGCACTGCACCAAGCCATCTCACGCGAGTTTGACGGTTCTCCTGGCTTGTCGGGCATGGAAGCCGCCATGTTCGTCAAACAAGGAAAGCAGGAGTCTCCTCAGGCTTTCTATAGTCGTCTTCGCGATGCCTATTTTGGGACTCGTAACGAACCCAGCATGGAGGAAGATCCTGGTTTTAAAACGTTGTTTGTCCGAAACCTCCAACAAAACCTTAACCACTACTTGGGACTGGCTTTGTGTCCTGAGACACTGAATAGCTCGCAGCTACGTGACTTAGCAGCTAGGGGTTATGCAAAGCTAAAATTATCCGCCCCCAAGGCAGGCGATGCAGGAATTTATAAAGTGGACGTAGGTCCTCCTTCAGAGCTGGAGGGAGCTTGCTCCTTTGCTCCGAGGGAAGACCAGACTAAATCAAAAAAGTCAAAACAGTCCCGCGCCCCGCGAAACCGGAAACCGCGCTCCAAAACCGACTACTCGCGTGACGAGAAATCGGACGGAGAAAAGCAAGCTGACGACCGCCGGCGCTCCAAATTTGCTAAAGGTAAGCCCGATTCGCGCTATCATCCAAAACGTGATAAAGTCGAACGCGCGCCAGCAACCGATTCCTGCCGCGAGTCCCGGAACCGCCAAGTCGACTCCGAGACTGACCACAACGCAGTTGCCGACGGCATATGGAAGGCACTCCTGAAATTGTCAAGACTCGTCAAAAGACCCGCCTTTATGACTAACTGACGGCCGGATGCCCACTGAAGTGACCCACCAGCAGAGGTCACCAGAGGGGCCTCCAATAGCCGACACTCAGACACCTACTAAACTGCCTTCTGACTCAACAATATTGGTACTGCAGGCTGATCCAAATACAGCAGACCCGCATCGTATCGCGATCAACCGATGACGTGAGACCGTTCCAACAGCTTTTAGGTGATCTCACCACCAGGGGGATAGCTCGTAAATTCTATCTGAGCGTCACCCTGGAGCGAGCTCTAACCTACGAAGCCCTTGTAGATCCCGCCGCAGACATCATGGTGATGTCCAACACGGTGTTCGAACAACTCCGCGCCGCGTCACAAGCTAACAGTCGACCGCTCCGCCTACGGCGGTGCCCACTCACCGTTAGCGCCTTCTCACCTACTAACACAAAGCTGGAATCTGTCGCAATGGTACACTGGTCCATTGGCCCCATGGAATTCATTCATCCAGTCTATGTGGGACCCATTGAGTCAGTCCCCCTTCTTATTGGCCAAGACCTGTTGTTCCGCTTCCAACCCATCATAGACTACCAGAGACTCCAGATTTGGGCCCAGGTGCGGCAGGCCCTGCCGACATTTCCTTCGGGCCCTGATCAGGCTCAGCTCTGCACTGTGACTCGGGCGCAGCCACCCCACGGGGAAGCAGACGCCCCCACAGGGAGCTGGGACACAACACAGTCCAAGGCAGGACCCCTCGCGTCCCCGACAAAGGACCGGCTGAGAAGCCATGACACCTTCCTTTGTGACCTTGACCCACCACCGCCTGATGCAGGGTACGCCCCGCGCATCATCGGAGGTGTCCACGTGCAAGGTGCACCTGTTCTTGACGCTGTCCTCGCCTTGTGGGCTGACAAATCAGCCATTTCTGCAGCATTCGCTGACAACTTGCGAGATCTCGACCCGAACATGCTTTTCGTCCCCAAGTCTTGCCGGTTTCCGTTGAACACGGAACCCCCTCTCACAATAACTGCAGTGGGCGTGTGCGCCTTAAACCTTTAGTGGAAACAGCGCTCACTGACCCACTACTTCTTGGTTGTCCCGGACGCGCCTCACACCCTTTTTGTGGGTGCAGATTTGCTTGTTCGTCTTGCCGTCCATGTGGACACCATCAACAACGTGCTTTGGTCCCTCACCAACTCGGAACCTCTCGCTTGTGTTCCCAGTCTTCCAAACATGAAGTCCGGGCAGACCATCCCAGATGCTTGCGAAGTCTTAAACGAGGATGAAGTGATCGCTCCGGCGACCACGATCAACATTCCGGTTCGCTTGGTGGCGCGAGCTAACCAGGTCTTGAATGCTAGCTCCGCTTTCTTTCAACCTTCATCGGAATTCATGAACCTGTCGTTACTCTTGGAGGCCACGCCCATCGTGGACGCCTCCCTCACCACTCTGATCTTGGTTCACAACCCTCTTTCGTACGACGTTCGCATACCAAAAGCGACCCGTCTGGGCCTGCTCATCCGTTCCGACTTCCACGACTTCACTCTAACGGTGCCTGTGGTTGGACACATCCCATCTGACTTGTTCTTGACTGAAGACACCGGTGGCCGAAGACTCACCAGGCCATCTCAGCTTGTTACGGTCAACCCTGCCGGTCCCACCAACGATGAAGACATCGTCCGGGTGGACCTGGGGACAGACCAACAACTGGTGATTTATGCCTTGAGCGCGTTGCCTCCAACGCCCTCTAGCATTCCCTCTGGAAACCCAGAGACACCTCAACCAACCACGACTCCAAATGGGGACCTTCAACCGTACCCAGAGTTCGAGGCGCACCTCCAAGAAGTTCTACACCGCGCCGACGCGCTCCGGTCCGAACAGGACCGCGAACGTTTGCGCACCGTGTTAATGAAATACACACCCTCTTTTGCCAAGGACTCCTTGGATTGCGGATTGACGGCACTACATGTGGTCCGCATCCCGACCCAGCCCGGCGCTCCTCCAACTTTCGTGCGCCAGTACAAGATTCCGATAGCTTCTTACGAACCAGTACAGAAGACTATCGACGCCATGCTGGAAAAGGGCATCATTCGCCCCTGTAACAGCACCTATTCGGCTCCATTGTGGCCAGTCTTGAAGCCAAACGGCACATGGAGACCAACCATTGATTATCGCAAACTGAACCAACAGGTTCCTCTTTCGCGATGGCCCATGACACAACTTGAACAGGAACTTCCCAAGGTTCGAGATGCCAAATTCTTCACCACCATCGATGTGGCTTCGGGGTTCTGGATGATCCCAGTAGACCCCAGGGATCAATACAAGTTGGCATTCACCTTTGGCAACAAACAGTACACTTTCAACCGGTGTCCATTCGGCTACGCCAACTCGCCAGCCGAATTTAACATCTTCCTCAACAAGGCGTGCCCTGACGCCGCCGCCAGGGGCAACCTCATTTATGTCGATGACATTATGATGAGGAGCTCCTCTTTGGATGACCATTTGATGGAAATCGACCACGTTCTTGGACAGCTGTCTTCTGCAGGCGCCAAACTCCCTCCTGAAAGGTCAGTGGTGTCGCACGAAGGTCAACTACGTGGGGATCTTGGTTGGGCCGAACGGGATTGAACCACAATCCAGCCGTATTCTGTCATGTTTTGGTTCTGTTTGGGGTAGGTTTTGCTTTGTTTTTGTTGGGTTTTGAGTTTGTCATGTTTATGTTCTGCTTTTCTTGTCTTCCCTAGTCTCGTTAAGCCTTGCCATGTCCACCTGTGTTTGCCTGCCCTTCCTCATGTGTCAACCAATCAGCTCCCCCTTCCACTTGTGTCTTGCCCAGCTGTGTCTCGTCGTGTGTAATTAGTGTGTGTACTTAGTCATCGGTTTTCGTTTCAGTTCTTGTCGGTTCATTTTTCCTGTTTCCCTACGTTCTTGCTTGCCATAGTTAAGTCTACTCTTGTATAGTTTTTCCTGTCGGTATTTTGTTATTCTTTGTCACCAAGCCTGTTTGCCACTTTAGTTTTTTGTTTGATTAAATTGACTCCTTTTGAGCACCTCTGCCTCCCTGACTCGTTCCACCTCCTGCACTTGGGTCCACCACCACGCTTCCGAGCCCTGACAGAATGAACCGACCACGAAAGGACCCAGCAGGGAGCCGGTGCCGACCGGCACGACGTCGGCCAGCTCCCAGACGCCATCAGCCTGTTGACCAACCCCGTTCCCTCTGTGTAGGTTCAGCTTTCTTTTCTGGTTCTTGTGTCTCCGTGTCCTCCTCACCCGTGAAAGCATATTTACCCAGTTCACCTCCTTGTGATTCCCTGTACAGTTATTTAAGTGATTCTGATTTTGAGCTCACAGACACCGAGTTAAACTATTCTGATTTGGGCACCAGTCTTTGTTCACCTAGTAGTTCCCCCAGTGCACTTCCTTATGACACAATTTTGTCACCCCACGTTTTTGTTGACCACGTTCCCGAGTTTGATTTTGATTCTGACTTAGAGGATGAATGTGAAGTGAGTGAGCACACCAAGTTTGGTTTGAGTGCGAGTGAAAGCTTTTATAGTTTTTTGTTTGCACGTTCCCCGTCAAGTCTAGTAGAACCTGTTTCCGCATCACCTTGTTCCTCGTTGTCCCAGGCACCCCGGTCAAAGTCACTTACACCCCTTCCTAGTCTTGTTTCGTCTGTTGATGCACCCCTTAACTTAGTCCCTGGTGTGTCTCGAGTTCCCCGGTCCCTTGGTCAACAGGCTGGTGTGACTACAGCCCCAGCTTCCCGCAGACAGAGGAGGAGGCAGAGGCGACCCAAGCCGCAGCCTGTGCCGCTGCCGCCGCAGCCCCTGGCCGCTTCGCCCGTGCCGCTGCCGCCGCAGCCCCTGGCTGTTTCGCCCGTGCCGCTGCCGCCGCAGCCCCTGGCCGCTTCGCCTGTGCCGCTGCCGCCGCAGCCCCTGGCCGCTTCGCCTGTGCCGCTGCCGCCGCAGCCCCTGGCCGCTTCGCCTGTGCCGCTGCCGCCGCAGCCCCTGGCCGCTTCGCCTGTGCCGCTGCCGCCGCAGCCCCTGGCCGCTTCGCCTGTGCCGCTGCCGCCGCAGCCCCTGGCCGCTTCGCCTGTGCTGCTGCCGCCGCAGCCCCTGGCCGCTTCGCCTGGGCCGCCACCTCCTGTTCCTCGTCAGGCGGCGCATGGATTGCGGCCGCCACCTCCTGTTCCTCGTCAGGCGGCGCCTGGATTGCGGCCGCCACCGCCTGTTCCTTGTCAGGCGGCGCATGGAATGCGGCCGCCACCTCCTGTTCCTCGTCCGGCGGCGCATGGATTGCGGCCGCCGCCTCCTGTTCCTCGTCCGGCGGCGCATGGATTGCGGCCGCCGCCTCCTGTTCCTCGTCCGGCGGCGCATGGATTGCGGCCGCCGCCTCCTGTTCCTCGTCCGGCGGCGCATGGATTGCGGCCGCCGCCTCCTGCTCCTCGTCAGGCGGCGCATGGATTGCGGCCGCCACCTCCTGTTCCTCGTCAGGCGGCGCATGGATTGCGGCCGCCACCTCCTGTTCCTCGTCAGGCGGCGCATGGATTGCGGCCGCCACCTCCTGTTCCTCGTCAGGCGGCGCATGGATTGCGGCCGCCACCTCCTGTTCCTCGTCAGGCGGCGCATGGAATGCGGCCGCCACCTCCTGTTCCTCGTCAGGCGGCGCATGGATTGCGGCCGCCACCTCCTGTTCCTCGTCAGGCGGCGCATGGAATGCGGCCGCCACCTCCTGTTCCTCGTCCGGCGGCGCATGGATTGCGGCCGCCGCCTCCTGTTCCTCGTCCGGCGGCGCATGGATTGCGGCCGCCGCCTCCTGTTCCTCGTCCGGCGGCGCATGGATTGCGGCCGCCGCCTCCTGTTCCTCGTCCGGCGGCGCATGGATTGCGGCCGCCGCCTCCTGTTCCTCGTCAGGCGGCGCATGGAATGCGGCCGCCACCTCCTGTTCCTCGTCAGGTGGCGCATGGAATGCGGCCGCCGCCTCCTGTTCCTCGTCCGGCGGCGCATGGATTGCGGCCGCCGCCTCCTGTTCCTCGTCCGGCGGCGCATGGATTGCGGCCGCCGCCTCCTGTTCCTCGTCCGGCGGCGCATGGATTGCGGCCGCCGCCTCCTGCTCCTCGACCGGCGGCGCCTGGCCAGCGGCCGCCTTCGCTTGCACTAGTTCCGGCGGCGCCCGGCCAGCGGCCGCCTTCGCCTGCACCAGTTCCGGCGGCGCCCGGCCAGCGGCCGCCATCGCCTGCACCAGTTCCGGCGGCGCCCGGCCAGCGGCCGCCATCGCCTGCACCAGTTCCGGCGGCGCCCGGCCAGCGGCCGCCATCGCCTGCACCAGTTCCGGCGGCGCCCGGCCAGCGGCCGCCATCGCCTGCACCAGTTCCGGCGGCGCCCGGCCAGCGGCCGCCATCGCCTGCACCAGTTCCGGCGGCGCCCGGCCAGCGGCCGCCATCGCCTGCACCAGTTCCGGCGGCGCCCGGCCAGCGGCCGCCATCGCCTGCACCAGTTCCGGCGGCGCCCGGCCAGCGGCCGCCTTCTCCACCAGTTCCGGCGGCGCCCGGCCAGCGGCCGCCTTCGCCAGCATCAGTTCCGGCGGCGCCCGGGCAGCGGCCGCCATCGCCTGCACCAGTTCCGGCGGCGCCCGGCCAGCGGCCGCCATCGCCTGCACCAGTTCCGGCGGCGCCCGGCCAGCGGCCGCCATCGCCTGCACCAGTTCCGGCGGCGCCCGGCCAGCGGCCGCCTCCAGCTCCTCGTCTGGCGGCGACCATCCCGCCGCCCCCTCTGCTACTCGTCTGGCGTCGAGGACGCCCTCCTGACCGGCCCCGCCGGGCCCTCCTCGTCGGGCGTCGAGGACGCCCTCCTGACCGGCCCCGCCGGGCCCTCCTCGTCGGGCGTCGAGGACGCCCTCCTGACCGGCCCCGCCGGGCCCTCCTCGTCGGGCGTCGAGGACGCCCTCCTGACCGGCCCCGCCGGGCCCTCCTCGTCGGGCGTCAGGGACGCCCTCCTGACCGGCCCCGCCGGGCCCTCCTCGTCGGGCGTCAGGGACGCCCTCCTGACCGGCCCCGCCGGGTCCTTCTCGTCTGGCGTCCGGGACGCCCACCAGACTGGCCCCTCTGGGCACTCTTCGTTTGGCGTCCGGGACGCCCACCAGACTGGCCCCGCTGGGCACTCCTCGTTTGGCGTCCGGGACGCCCACCTGACTGGCCCCGCTGGGCACTCCTCGTTTGGCGTCCGGGACGTCCACCAGACTGGCCCCGCTGGGCACTCCTCGTCTGGCGTCCGGGACGCCCACCTGACTGGCCCTCTGGGCACTCCTCGTCTGGCCACCTCTAGGCTTTTGGCATTTTGTTTGGTTTTTTTTGGACTGCCCTCGATAGTGGGCCACGCACCCTCCCGCCTGTTTTTGTTGTTTATGGACCTTATGGGACATCTGGGAGCTGTCCCTTGAAGGGGGGGTACTGTCATGTTTTGGTTCTGTTTGGGGTAGGTTTTGCTTTGTTTTTGTTGGGTTTTGAGTTTGTCATGTTTATGTTCTGCTTTTCTTGTCTTCCCTAGTCTCGTTAAGCCTTGCCATGTCCACCTGTGTTTGCCTGCCCTTCCTCATGTGTCAACCAATCAGCTCCCCCTTCCACTTGTGTCTTGCCCAGCTGTGTCTCGTCGTGTGTAATTAGTGTGTGTACTTAGTCATCGGTTTTCGTTTCAGTTCTTGTCGGTTCATTTTTCCTGTTTCCCTACGTTCTTGCTTGCCATAGTTAAGTCTACTCTTGTATAGTTTTTCCTGTCGGTATTTTGTTATTCTTTGTCACCAAGCCTGTTTGCCACTTTAGTTTTTTGTTTGATTAAATTGACTCCTTTTGAGCACCTCTGCCTCCCTGACTCGTTCCACCTCCTGCACTTGGGTCCACCACCACGCTTCCGAGCCCTGACATATTCAAGGCCTTCTTGACATCAAAACCCCCACCGATGTGTCAAAATTGCACAGCTTCCTTGGCGTGTGCAACTATTCGCGCCAGTTCATTGAACACTTTGCTCACATAGCACGCCCTCTTACTAACCTGCTGAAGAAAGACACGCCCTTCGATTGGGGTGATGAACAAAACAACGCGATGAATATGCTAAAACAAAAGCTGGGCTCCGCCCCCTGTCTCGCGTACCCCGATAGCAACAAGGAATTTTTCTTGGAAGCAGGATTCTCCGACCATTGTTTGAGTGCGGGTCTATACCAAATGTACGACCAGGATAAACCGTGGCGTACGCCAGTAAAACGTTGAACGGCCCCGAGTTGAAATACTCCGACTGCGAAAAAGCCCTGCTTTCCACAGTATGGGCAATCAAACATTTCTCAAACTACATTGGATGCCAAAAAGTAACGATTGATACTAACCATCATCCGGTTACTTTTCTTAACAACCAACGCATTCGAGACGGTGTCGTAACAAACGCGCGCATTGCCGGCTGGCTTATGGCGTTACAAAGTTACAATGTTCGAGTCCGGTACACGAAAAACGCAAAGTTACCGCTGGGTACCGATCTAGCGATTTGCCAGAACTGTGTGTCAACTTCCCCGACCCCGCCGACAGACGTCGCCGCTGCACCGATGCCGGAATTCACGCGTCACCGCTATTTTGAGGAACATGTCTGCAAAGACATGCCTACAGCTTACGTGGATGGCTGCTCTTACCACCACCAAACCCAGCTGCAGGCTGGGGTGGGCATCGCTTGGGTCAACGACACACCGTGTAAACCACTGCAATTCCAATTGGGCCCCCACTCTTCTCAATATGTGGAAATCGCTGGCATCCTGATTACACTCAAATTGGCAGTTGAACACGGTGTCACGGTGCTGGTTATCTGCACTGACTCAAACTATGCCCGCCTCGCCTTCACCTGTCATCTACCGGTGTGGCGTCGAAATGGTTTCCTTACGTCAGCGAAGAAACCCGTTAAACACCGCGACCTCATCTTGACATGCGACCATTTGGTTTCCTCCAATGATATGCATGTCTATTGGAAAAAGGTCCGGGGACACTCAAAAGTCCCGGGACCTGACAAACATTTTAACGACCTAACGGACACGTTAGCCAAACAAGGGGGCCTCAACGGGACTCCTTGGACATTTGATACAGCTTGGCTGCCCACCCGCGCTGCGGCCGCCGCTGAGTCTCGCGACGCCCCGACACGAACCCCTACGGGGCCCGTGGCGTGCGTACCGCCCGTCCGAACCTCCGACTTGGTCGCCCAACAGGCCGGCGACCCCGCGCTCTTCAAAATAATTCAGCACCTTTCTGATCCTGTTGCCAACCCCGTGTCGCCTGACGCGTTGAGTGACGACAGCGACTTCAGAGACTTGCTCTCCGTGCTGCAAAGGCTGCGTCTCGTTAAGGGCCTTCTGGTTTATGACTCTCCGCCTGCCCTGCGGTTGGTGGTTCCACGGAGCCAAAGGGGGGTCTTGCTAACATACACCCACGACGCGCCTTATGCAGGCCACCGCGGATTCAAGGCCACTGTCACCGCACTACAACAGGTGGCATACTGGCCGCGCATGCATAATGATGTAGCAACCTACATCAAAGGATGCCTGGTTTGCTGCCAGTTTCAGCCAGCAAACCTGAGTCACCGAGCACCACTCCAACAGAAAGGAGTCACCTTCCCATGGTCTGATCTCCAAATTGATTGGGTGGGACCACTGGTCAGATCTCTGAGAGGGAACAAATACTTTCTTACAGTAGTTTGCGCGTTCACCAAGTGGGTAGAATGCCTGCCTGCTCCAAACGACACCGCACACACCACTGCATGCCTGCTGATGAACCACGTGTTCTCCCGCTTTGGGTTGCCCTCACGGGTTAACTCAGACAGGGGAACCCACTTCACAGCCGAGGTAATGCAACAACTTTGGCAAATGCTCGGAATCAAGGCCCAGTTGCATATTAGCCATCACCCGCAGTCATCAGGACAGGTGGAGCGGACTAACCGCACCGTGGTAAATTTGCTGAAAAAGTTTGTTGTTTCCAACCATCGGGACTGGGACACCCGACTCCCACTGATCCTCATGGTGATTCGAGCCACCCCTCACGAATCCACAGGGGTGGCCCCCTTTGAAATGATGACCGGACGGCGAATGACGCTCCCCCTGCACCTGATGTATCAGCCAGGAGAAACAAACCTAGCCATGGCATACACGGCCTCCCAGTACGTGGAGGACTTGCAAGCCCACCTCCGAGCCACGTTTGCATTTGCTCAACAACAGCTTAAACAAAGTGCAGAAGGTCAGAAAACCTACTACGATAGGAAAGCCTCACGAACCGAGTTCGAAATAGGTGATCGAGTATGGTACTACTTGTTCGCGCAACCAAATGCTAATACTCCGCGTACACAGAGGGGCATCGCCCGAAAATTTCTTCCCCGGTGGGCAGGACCATATGAAATCGTCGACAAACTGTCACCCGTCGCCTATCAAATTAGGATGAATAAAGGACGTCAGGGGGACCAACTGAGGTGGGTCCACCGAAATCAGATCAAAAGTCACTGCGGTTTTGAACGTCTGGGAACGCGATCGAGAGAATCTCAGGACCAGCATACGCGCGAAACTGACAAAGGGGGGTCACCAGCTGACTCCGAGTCAGCGACCCAACCGACACCCTCGACAGACGCGCCAAACTCCGTCGACTGACCTAGCTGACTACGATGTTTAGAAGTATCAGACGTGCAAAAGGGGGGTCAACACCCCGCTACACCTACCAAACCCCTAAGTGATACCACACCGAGCGACGCTAATCCGCTTGTCTTTGTTGATTGCTAGAGGATGGTGTGATATGATGACGACCCTGATATTGTGCATGACCGCCGTGGTGAGTCGGCCAGAAACGGTTGAACCTGGACGTGCAGTGAAAATTGCCTTGATTGAATAACCAGTATTGCTTACGAATGATTGCGAGAAGTTAGCATACTGTGTTTCTACTTATTTGCAGACGCTTGGTGCAACACTTAAGGATACGGTCCTAGCTGTAACACCGATAGCGTTATGCCGAACTAGACTAGACAACTATAAAACGATTCGCAACTTGAATTCAAAAGATTATGTACACTCAAGGTGTTATAATAATTATGAATGGTATGCTGCGTGAAATCAGTTTTTGCTAGCTATAAAAAGTTCCCCCGTACTTGAGGCCTTCAAAAGCAGGTCAGAGTACTCTTTTTAAAGCGTTAGTGAGTCTAGCTAATCTAACTAAGCCCCTTTGCCTTCCTTCCCTTAGTCTAGCGTGACTGCCGAGGATACTCTGATTTTTTTTTCTCTCTCTTTTGTTTCTTTTTCTCCCCTCCTCCCCTTTTTCCCTTTTCCTTCAGTCATTCTTGGATAGCGCACGACTTTTTGGGTGTTTAATTACGCTATAGGAAGATGCGATAGCTAAGTACCTAGCAACGATAGTGTCGCGCTAACCGACCTAAGATTTTTTTTTTTTTGACGAACACCCCCAGGGGTGGAGATTTGCACCGACACGCAGGTGCCTGAGACAACCTCCCCATCTTTATAAGAGAGCTATGGCCTGAGTATAGTCCCGGGTTTTTTGAGTTTTAGAAGGCGAAAGCCTCTTCTTCGTTCTCTCTCTTTTCTTTAATTTGCTGTTCGTTTTCCCCTAGTTACTCATAATATGATACTAGCCTTATAGCCTTAGGAAAGTTTTCTTCCTTTTCTTTTGTTTGGAATTTCGCGTCTTGCGTCTTTCCCAGGCCCGCGCCTGTTTTGGGACCCGAGTCCCTCAGTTAGCTGACACAGTACCAAGTTAGACACACTGTTAACTGAATACACATAGACACATTGAAAACACACAGACATACCCTGCATACACATAACCAGGCAGAGGTTAGAGAAAAGTTGCACCAGTGGTATGTCTTGAGTGTTGCAGCAGAGCGTGAGTGGGACTCCGGCCGTCTGACCGTGGCCTGGACCCTGGCCACGCATCATCTGGACCCGCCAACCTGGACATCCTGAAGTTTCATCCCGCTTGACGAAGGGGGGTCTGTAACAACTATTGCCTAGGTCCACTCTACCCTCTAATTTTTTTTTAAAGTTTGCTACTCCTAAAGCAAATTCTCTGCAGTGGCATAAATATTCCACTGCCCAGACAGGATCTAAGCTTGGTCAGCTCTGCAGGTGGTCACCCAACCACCAACAAAAGCTCTTTTGAAGCCGCTGACCAGGTGACAAAGGAACGTATGCGTCTGCCGAAGGAGTGTATTCAAGCCCGTCTTCTCGGAGCCCGAACAAATGGCTCCAATGATTTGGAATACACAAATGACCGATCAAAGGAATGTTCATGACTTCTTATCAATCACAAAGGGTATTCTGGCGCCTCGCCCTTCCTGGAACGTCTAGATGGAGCAACAGCACCGCCAAGTGGTGAAACTTTCACATAATTCACATAAGTAACCGCATTTTACACATTTATACCATGATAATTCTTGACAGACAACTGAACTACGAATGATTCATGTTATATCTTTGTGTGTATGAACATCCTATTTCATTTGTACTCCATAAAGAATGAAAGATAATCAATATCTCTCAGTTCAGTCAGATTAGACAAGTAGAAGTTACCTCACAAGTTAGTTTATGATGCATTAATTACGATGTGTGTTAAACGGGTTGTGTGGGAAAACTGATTTGCCAGACTGACCAAATTTAATGCAAAATTATTAATCTCTTTAATAATTTTTCTTAAAGTCTACCCGAGCGAGCAGAAGGGTGTGCCACCACCCACTGAAGCCCCGCCCAAAGACTTTAAAAGGACGAGGAGACCCTCGCTCTCCCTCTTCCTGCTCTTCCGCCTCTTCCCTCTGGCTTTCAAGCCTCTTCCAAAAACTCTCTTGCACGACCTGCAAGTGCCCCAGCCTGCTCGAACTCTTTGTTCCAAGAAACTTGCCAACCACGTGGCCCTTTTCTTTTCTGGCAGCAACCGTTGCCGAGAGCGGACCCTCGCTCCACGCCACGCCAAAGCAGGTGCAAACTGCAACGCTGACTAAAGACTCTTTTTTTTTTTTTTTGGTTTTTTTGTTTTTTTTTGTTTTTTTTTGTTCCACCATCGGTGCTTGCCCGCCCGACCTTCGCGGCCCTGGGGTACACTTGGAACGTACCGCCGGACTCAAGGTTGTGCACCTAAGCCGCGCACCTCACCTGCTACTCGGTGGCGCCCCGCCGCGGTGCCAGCTCACCTCCAACGGCTGGCCTTCCCCGTACGCAGGCGCGTACGGACTGAGCTGCAACACCTGAACTCGGACAGCTGCCCGGCAGAACCAATCTTGCCGGAGAATCAACCTCGCCGAGTCGCCGACCAATCAAGGGACGAGCCGCGCAACTACGTCAGGCCCCTGAGTGGCTTCCCTTGCTCACCTGTGGAATAAACCCCTTTTTTTTTTATTTCTTGCCTTTTTGGAACGAACATTGACTATTTTTCCCCCTTTTCCACAAGACCCTTTTTCTCGTTCGACGCAAACGATTCTCGTAAGTGTGCGTTTGATTCCTAGCTCGGCGTATCCACTGTGTGCCACTTACGTTTGAAACATATCACAAATCTGGCAGGTCAAATTTCTCTTTTCCCTGTTTCTTTATTCATTCGCATTCCTTCCTTATTTTCATTCGCTTTATTTTATTCCTTTTCTTCTGACAGTAGAATAGTTAGATAGGCAGTGTTTTGATTCTGTAGTGTAGCAATCGTGAATAAATGCATGTTTTATGAACTCTATTCCGCCTATGTCATCTGTGTTTCCGAGTGGATTATTATTCTTTTGTTAGTACAACGAACCACTGAATATCGAGTGTGGCGACTTTAGATTATCAATGACTGATGAAAGAAGGATTTTGGTCGTTGTTTGCTCCTGTTAACCCAAAGCAAAACTAACGTGGTGCCCCTGGAGGTTATCGAGGTAAATATAATTTACCTCTGTAACGTCCAGATTATTAATTCGTCCAAAAGACGACCCAATTATCGCTACAGTAATTATCTCGGAGTAACGGCACACTTTATTTTATTTTATACGAGCTGAGTTGTTAAATAAAAATTTAAAAGTATTAATTAATTCAAATATCATACATTTGATCTTAAAACAAATATTAAATCAATTGTAGTATTGTCCTAATTTTTTTTTCCTGAAGAGAAACTTTATTCAGCCTGAGGGAAATGTGATTAATCATGATTATTCAGCCTGAGGGAAATGTGATTAATGATGATTAATCACAGTTGACATGATTAATTAGATGAAATTTTTTAATCACTTGACAGCACTAAAATAAATACAATGAAATCAGCACAGTCCTGTTTTAAAGGAAAACTACTCCAGTGGATCCCAGAGTTACGAATGACCCTTTTTACAAACACAATTTTAGTTGAAAATCTTCCTCTAGCTAGGTATGTTTCATATGTGAACAGTCTCAGCATGGGTGAGCGGACGGATCATACTATACCATTTAACCACCATTGGCTCTGTGCATAGCTCATTGCCATAGTTGTGCAGATTATTATTTTTTTACTCTTAAATTAGGCCTTGTTGAGGTCTAATTGAGGCTAATTAAGAGCTGTAATGTCCACCACAGCTGTTCTTGTTATGGGGAGGTAACTAGGGCTGTCAACTTTTGACCAAAACTTGGAATAAGACATTGGTCGGTCTCCAGTCAGGTGGGCCGGGTTATGGTGTCGGTACCAGATATGATGGGGATGCAAGATTGTATCTGGGTCATTTGGTGGCCTGCACACCAGCCGGTGATGTCATGCTACAGGATAGAAGCGGCAATATTTTGTGGTTTTTGTGAATCGAATTGTGTTTAATGATTATTAGGAGGGAAAACATGTTGTACGAAGACATATTTTACATTATACAAATACATAATATTAGGGATGGGAGAGTACCAATTCCAGGTATCGTGGATTTTTTAGAACTTGTACATGAGAGTTAATAAGCATTAACTCTTTCTGGACAAATGAAATTTTAAAGGCAATATTTGATGCCCCGCCCTCGTTATATAGTATAGCAGCGGTCGCTGCTCGGGCCCTAATAATACAAACGAAAAACAATAGGGACCTCGCAGCAGTTGCTGCTCGGGCCCTAATAATAATTTGAACGAAAAACAATAGGGACCTCGTAGCGGTCGCTGCTCGGGCCCTAATAATAATAATAATAATAATAACTCGAATGAAAAACAAAAGGGACCTCGCAGCAATCGCTGCTCGGGCCCTAATAATAATTATAATAATAATAATAATAATAATAATAATAATAATAATAATAATAACTTGAACGAAAAACAATAGGGACCTCGCAGCGGTCGCTGCTCGGGCCCTAATAATAATAATAATTTGAACGAAAAACAATAGGGACCTCACAGTGTTCGTTGCTCGGGCCCTAATTACATAAGAATTTATTAGCTCACATGGAATACTGAAGTTAAAAAAAAAACATGTTGAAATGACAAATTAAGTCCTGCACTATTTAATATTGGTACCATAATTTTACCTACTACTATCTTTAACACGTAAATGTACTTATAATGAAAAATAACTTAATGTACTCCTACTTAGCTTTGGTTGGTAATAGACTAATTACATTTAGGCAGTTTTGAAATATATAACTTTTTTTTGTTTTTGTTTTGTTTTTTGTTTTTTTTTGTTTTTTAGGCAATGAGTTGCCCCCGTTGGTGTTTTTTGTAAAAGTATATATACACATCATCGGTCGGTGTACTCATTGCACAATGTTGCTTTTATTGTCCATAGAGGCTGTCAAAAATAAATAAAACAAAATTTAAAAAGTACATATGTTTGGGTAGGTCTGATGCCAGTGAAGATTTTGAGTGGTGGAAAGTAAAAGAATATTCATAAATTACTTAGTTATCACTAGTGCTGTCAAACGATTAAAATTTTTAATCTGATTAATCACACCTTTTAATTTTGATTAATCACGATTAATCAGCTAAATTACTGGCGTATTTGCGTAATATAAAATAAATACAAAATACCGGAATATTTTGACATTAACGCATTTTATTATCTGAATGTCATTTGCAAACATTGATTAAATGCTTGTACGCAATTGCATGCATGCGTGTATTGCTCAAAATGTAACAGCATCATATCAATTGGGTGCAATTCAATAATTATAAATTAATTAAACACAAATTACTTTTTTTTTTTAATCTAAAGTCCCGTCGGGGTGTTTTTTAAAGCGAAATTTACCACCAACTGGAGTCACCCCACTCATTTTGGAAACAACAGGCGTAGGAAATGCCGTGCATTGACATAATCACTGACCTGCGCAGCCTTCACTGTAACCATCCGCGGTTACGTTCAAGACTCAAGGGCGGTCAAAATAAATAGTGCGATTAATATGCGTTAATACGTGATTAATGCGACAATTTTGTGTGATTAATTAATCTATTTACGCTTTAACTTTGACAGCCCTAATATGTGTATATATATATATATATATATATATATATATATATATATATACACTCCTGATCAAAATCTTAAGACCAGTTAAAAAATTGCAAGAATTTGCATTTTGCACTGTTGTATCTTAAGAAGGTTCTAAGTAGAGTTTCAGAATGCAAAAAGAAGAAATGGGAACAAGAGACCAAATGTTTTGAACAG